>NC_090736.1:34254916-34262416 GCF_036898095.1 Palaemon carinicauda
GTTTGGCATTACATTTACTTAGTTTAGATTGAAATTCCCGAGACTCCAAAGAACTTTCGAGGATAATTCCACCCTTGAGAAAAGACTTAGCGTTGTCACTGTACAGGTATTGTGGTATTGTGTATGTATTACTAAATCTTTGGAAAGCGAGAACAAAATTTTTAGAGGACATGTATGGTAACAATTCAAAGTGCACAGCGCTCACGTTAAGACAAATGAAAACTAATATGAACATTTTTGTGGTCTTACCACTCAACTCATCCCCAACCCAAAGGTGTCCAGTGAAATCAATACCTACATGCTGAAAAGGCTAGACTAAATTCATGTGGTGTTTAGGCATATCTGTAAATTTTGGGTATCTGTAAGCTAAGGCATTATATTTCCTACATATATTACAACTACTCAGCTTTATGTTTACTGCTGACCTACCCTTGGGAATCCAAAATCCCTGTTCCCTAAGATAGTTCAATGTAGTGCCTATTCCTAAATGCTGTACCTTCAAATGACAATGCTTTATTAACAATGAGGTGAACCTATGCTCTTTAGGAAGCAATACTGGGTTTTGAACATCAAAGTCAAAGTACAAATACTTAGATATTTTTCCCCTAAACCCAATTATACCCTTTGAATCTAAAAATAGATTTAAATTTGACACTAGAGGAGGTATACTATTAGTAATATTGGCACTGTTTGTAAAAACTGGTAATTCTTAACAATTGTTCATAATTTGACATTTTATTGATATGGAGAATACCAGCGTTTACTTTATTTATTTGCATAGTGCTACTGTACTTATTTGATGCTTATAGTAAGGCGATATGCTCAATAAAGGGTAGAGAGGCCACTTTTCAAAATCATTACTCAACCATTCTGGACCTTCTGGCCAATAAGTTGATTTACTTAAATATTTTGTATACACATTGTGATATAAGACAGGTAGTTTAAATAGCTTAGATATTTCAACTTTAAGACCATATGCCTCAAGTACTCTATTTCTAACAAATTTAGATTTTATTTTAGTTTTTATGGTCGATAGCCAATTTAAAACCACTTGAGCATCAACACAAATATTAATGAATTGAAAATTTATATTATTGTAGGCTTCTAATAAAGAAGGTAAACATTTAAAAGCTAAAATTACTCCCATTAGTTCCAAAGTAGGGACACTGTGCTCATTTCGCTTATTCAGTGGAGCCAATTTAGATTTGGAGAACAAATAAGAACTTTTATCATTTTGATTAACTGCATAGGTCACAAATCCATAGGCCTCCACAGAGCTATCACAAAATATGTGAAGACCATATGAATCCAGTTCATTAAGGGACTCTCTAGGAAATTTAAGTTCAGATAACATTTCAAAATCTCTACAAATAATTTTCCTTTCCCAATAAATGCCTTCATGTAAATTTGATCCCAACCAACATCTAATTTCCATATTTTTCTAATTAAAATTTGCCTCTTATTGTTACAGGAAGGACTATATTCAACGGATCAAATATTTTAGAAGTTTGTGACAATACTTTTCTTTTTGTATCTGCTTCTGGGTCTAATTTACATGGCGCAAGACTAAAAGAATCATTATTTACGTTGAACTTATAACCCAATACTTTAACCTCTACACAAGAATGTTCAACAAGTCTGTTATCAGACGCCATTTCTTCTATCAACTCTACACAATTGGAGTTCCACGACCTTAAAATAAAGCCCCCTTGTTCCATGCTATCATTAGCTTGCTTATACGAATTTCTCATTTCGTCAATGTTATTACCAATTATAAGAAGATTATCGACATAAAAGTAATTAGTTAATTTTTCTTTACACTTATCATCAACATAACTTTCTGCGTGATGTTTCACGATAAAATTCAATATAAAAGGTAAAGAAGTGTAACCAAAAACTACTGTTTTGTAGCGATAAGATAATAATTTCTTTCCCCATTTCCAAAAGAAACAAAATCTATTTTTATCCACTAAATTTTTTTAATTTAATCATCAAAAAAGATTATTTAACGTCACTCAACATTACATGTTCATTAGTTATAAAGTAAAAGAGCAATTTCAATATTAAGCCCATTAAATCTATCCCAGGATAAGCTGCTTCAATAAGTGAAGGCAATTCCCTGTAAGTTTTTTTTTTTGTGGTAACTTGCTCTTCCAATTTTATAACAGGTCTATGTAGAATCCATACATACTTATGATAGTCAGAAGGACTTACTTTAATTTCCTCGATTATACCATCCTCGAGTTGTTTATCAAAAACTTACTGGTACTTGTCAATGAGACTCTTTTTACCAAGATCCTCTACTGTTCGGCGTAATACCTTATGTGAAACAAAATGATTAGATGTGACGCTGTCAATTTTATCAGCATACCAGGGCTATTCTACATGATAGAATCCATTATCAAAAGAGATCCCCTCTCTAAATCTGTCAATTTGTTCTTCATCAATGGAGACCAATTCTTTTTCCCACTTTTTTTCTCTCAGGGAGTCAAGACTAAAAAGGTGTTCATGTCCATTGTCTACCTCACTGTCTTCTAATATATGCTCTTGTGGATTGAAATAAGAATTTAGAGGATCCATTACTAAATTTACCACGCTTTTTGTTTTAACATTCAGGTTTCTTATTAACTAAGGAGTCCATAATAGCTCTACTTTCTGCCTCATGCAAAAAGTTGAACACAGTACCAACAAGAGCTACTCTATTATTTACGACTAAAGAAGTTCCACCCAACATTTTAGTCCAAGTTACCGAAGGTAAAAACTGAAAATATCTATTCCTATTAACATGTTAACCTTCATACTTTCATGGTTTCTGTTGTCATAAATAGTCTCATCCAATAAAGCAATATTATTTTCTTTAAATTTATTTTTAATTTGATTCATGCCAGGCATCTCAAAGTTCATATTAAGCGATTTGTCAACTAATAATGGTATATATATATATATATATATATATATATATATATATATATATATATATATATATAATATATATATATATATATATAGATATATATATATATATATATATATATATATATATATATATATATATATATATATATATATATATATATATATATATATATATATATTAAATTATTGTTTATATTTATTCCAGTGGACATTTGCCCTAAAGTCCTTAGTTTCTTGCCCTATATATGTACTCACATCACATTCCAAAGCCTACAACGCCTCTACATCCTGACAAAGATCTTTAGCGGCAGGTTTTTCTATCATCTTATATCTTAGTCATATTAGTAAGAAGACAGTCGAAGATAGAATCATCCATGTCCGGCCGCAAACTTTTATTGCTTGAATCTGATGACCTCCACATTCATAGCAGGAGTTATGAGATGCAGCGTACTCAGTCGTAATTTACACCGCCATTCCCCTAGCCCTACGAATAGCATCCAGTATAAAAATTATTGGCTTCTTACAACCAGCTATAAGTACCTCAGATGAGTGCCTTATTACAACCCCAAGTTTCTGAGCACAAAAGAATATCATACTTTCTAGACATAACTGTAAGGTCTTAAATGTTTGCATGCTGACCACGAATATTGAAAAGCAGTAGACAACACTAACAGAGTCTAGGACGTACTGGTCCAGGATTTCACTCAATGTTTCCAGACAGGAAAATAATTAAAGGCAATAAAAAGTATGCATCATATTTAAACACTAAATTAACAATAACGATAACAAAAATAATATGTACAGAAATACAAATAAAATGATTGATAAAACTCCCAGACTATATTAAAAGTCGTAAAAACGGGTCAACATGGCGGAGCCAATACATCATACAAGACTATATACCATCCAGTTAAAAGTGATCCAATATTGAGCCTGGTACCGGATGTTTCAGCCTTCAAGCAATATTTTTGAGGGTTCGTTTCCATATTTTAAACATTTCTTTATTTCTAATGATGTTTACCAAAAGCACTTTTTATAAGTTTACATACCCGGCCGTGTTTATATGCATCTCGTTAGTAATGAATATTTCCAAAAATGTTGGCAAAAAATATATTTTCGTCACTGATATGAATTGAAAAGAAGTGAATAGAAACTGTGTGTGGCCAGCGCAACCAATCAGATGTGAAAAAAGTCATTATTCTATATAAGCTTTCAGTGAGATGACGTCTACCGGATTTGTTATCGGGGATATGCATCGATGCATATATCTTTCAAAGGATGTTTTATAAAATTGCGATTTATTATTTTTGGAATACCTTTCGACGCTTTTAACTTGATTATAGTACATCTGTAGCACAAATGACAGATGAGTGATGTTTTAGAATTACTTCCAATGTGAATGATTTTTAGTTTGTTCAGTAAGGAAGTGTCACGTACACCCTGTTTGTGAATCTCTGTTTGTGGTCATGTGAATGACCCCTGGTCACCGACTCGCTTGGGGGGAGTGTGATTTATTAGCATCCACTGGAGAAGACGTTGTCTCCAAGCCCAATTGCAACGAATGATTTTCTGCCTCCCTCCTTATCTTGCAGATTTTGTGGGGGAGTCGAAAGGCGGGACTTGAGGGGACAACGGCAAGAGGGCGTAGGCCTACCGGTTGTATCTGGATTACTGTGACGAAGGTGACTATGATTGGTCAGTCTCTTCGTTCGTCATAAGGTGACACCCTACAATGCCGGTGAAGCCTTACGATGCCCGCAGGACATGGATTAGGCTGGCCTAAACTAGCAGTAGGAGAAGTTGCAATAATATTGGTCCCTTTGCTTGTCATACCAAAACCCTCATTTTTAGACTTAAACATTTTCTTAACTTTTTGGACTTAGAAATTCTCCAGTGGAAACTGAATTAACGTAAATGTTAAGTCTTCGTCCCCTGACCGTTGTTCGTCAAGTTAAGAGTACTTGTACCATGTTACCATGAAATGAAGAGCATTTATTTTATTCAAAAATATTAAAAATTACAAACTTAATTGAAAGTGCTCAGACCTGTGTATGATTTTTGTGAAAATATATTGCTCAATACAAATTCAACTTTGTGTACCCCACTTCTTGAATACTAATGTTTAAATTAATTGCCAGTGTCGTGAAAGAAGGATTGGAAGATTTAATGATGATATGAAAATAAAATAGAATCCAACAATAGAACGCACAAGGTTTTAATGAATTTTTAAGTAACACTAAAGAACAGTACTTTTCTATTTACTTTTTGCCACATAAAGTGATTTATTGCTCATTTATTATTGTTAAATTGTGATTTAATCACTTTTCTCGTTTAAAGATAACTAACATCAATGATCATCTGAGAGTTACATGTATTGGGATGTTATTACAATTTGATACTCTTCATATATGAATAAACCATTTTATCACCATCAGAGTATGGATAATCAAATTATCGAACTACCAATAAACACTGATATATAGGAAATTGGATACCTAAAACTCCATCAGTCAGCTATATAAAAACGGGTTCGCCTTCATGATCCACTTTCAGTAAAACGGAATATGATGATCAGCCTCTATCATGAGAGAGATACCAGGTAACTTGTTATACTAAAAATGTATATAAAAATGTAAACTGACAACACCTGTCCGTTTCTAGAAACTTAAATGTCCAGCTACATTCGAATTCAACGACATACGAACCAGGCTTCCCATTGCTATTATATTAAAAACAAGTTAGAGATCGCAGACCTCCGCTGTGGCAGCTCAATTCCGGATGGTGATCCGGATCACCGCCAAAGTCTAAAAACTTCTAAGTTGGGCCATTCCTGACATATCCTGAAATTTTCATCAAAATTCATCATTTCGAGCTAAGCTGGCGACAAACAAACAGACAAAGGTGAAAAAAAATATCTTTTTTGGCGAAGGTAAAATACAAGAATTATGGCCTAGGTTTGCTTCTCAGTAGTGACGTAAACCCATTTTTGGGGTAAATTGAAAGGAGGTGGCAGGTTTTACTTCATGTACGTGATTTGAGCAAACCAAATCAAACAGGATAGAGGCCACAGAAGCAAAAACACAATTGAGATGGACTGCAGATAGTATACGTATGCTAGAACACCGCCTCCCTCGTCAGGTCTTGTACGGACAGCTCCCTTATGCATGTCGAAACCAGGAAGGGGAAGTGGGGGTGGTTTCAAATGAAGAGATATAAAGATAACTTCAAGGTAACGCTTTAGACATGCTAAAATTAATCCAGAAGATATTGAATCAAGTGCTTTCAACAGACCTCTATGGCGTCAGGTAACAAAACTGGAAAATGAAAGAATCCTAGCAAGGAAACTGAACGGAGACAAGTCTCCAAAGGGAGACTGTCCTCCACCTGAACCCAAACTGGACTTACCAGATGTGCAGTATAGTCTATGGGTCTAGAATTGGTCTACACTGTCATACACTAATTTGATAATCATCATCATAGTTATCATTTAAGGATGTAGTAGTCGTCATCGACTGGGGCATACTATTCTATCTAACTTCTCTTCTTCTTGTTTTGTTAAAGTTTTTATAGTTTAATAGGAAATATTCATTTTAATGTTCTTACTGTTCTTAAGATATTTAATTTTTCCTCGTTTACCTTCATCACTGGGCTAGTTTCCCTGTTGGGGCCCCTGGACTTATAGTATCCTGCTTTTCCTACTTGGGTTGTAGATTAGCAAGTAATAATAATAATAATAATAATAATAATAATAATAATAATAATAATAATAATAATAATAATAATGATATTCATAAATACACACACTCACACACAAACACACACAAATATATATATATATATATATATATATATATATATATATATATATATATATATATATATATATATATATATATTCATATAATTATTTGTGTGTGCATATATATATACACTAACATAATGTATATTGGTAATAAAATATTTTTAAAGCAACGTTCTATAAAGACAGCTTTAATTTATGGTTTGCATGGATTTCATGCGCATATAAATATTCAATATTTGCCCGTTGCACTGAGGCCCAACGAAGCAAAACCATTTTTTTCCCCCAAAATATATAAAATCAAGTTAATTTCATTTGTCCCCCATTGTTATGGAAAAGGGGATTGATGTGCACGAATTTGAAATACATTACATTTCAACAAAAAGTTGGATGTAACAGATCATTCCAGTGTTCTATTTTCAAGGGGAATAAATATTCAATTTTTTTTAGATTTTATTACTAAAGAGTCTATCAGAATGTTGAACCAGCCTTATTTATCATTGAAAACAAAATGAAAAATGGAATCCACTGAGCATTTCGGCGGTATTTCTTCAAAATGTTTTTTGAAATGGATCTCATTTTCTGCTGGTTATTAACATTACACCTGCATAAACACACAAACACACACGTGCACACGCACACACGTGTAATGCACGTTTCGGAAAGCAGAAATCCCGTTTATTGGATAATAATAATAATAATAATAATAATAATAATAATAATAGTAATGATAATAATAATAATAATAATAATAATAATAATAATAATAATAATAATAATAATAA
>NC_090736.1:34267416-34277416 GCF_036898095.1 Palaemon carinicauda
AATTTCCTCATTAAACTGAAATTTTCAATCTTTTATATAGAGCTTAATTAATTCTATTATAGTACTGTTGAAAAATTATAAATTCAATTACACATTCTCTTGGGTTTCAGATAAAAATTCCAACGCGTCGTTAATTGGTACTTTAGTGAATACTAATACAACGTCAAAACTGACAAGCCTAGAGGTGCTGTTAATCCACACACCATTCAAATATTTAATAAAGAAATACATTATTTTTTATAATTGATTCTAAGATAATACCAACTAAAGGATTGGGGATAAGTTATATGCTGTTGAGCATACAGAACTAATTGGCCTAGCGAGATCATTTGACTTATGGGTTTTAATAGTTATATATATATATATATATATATATATATATATATATATATATATATATATATATATATATATATATATATATATATATATATATATATATATATATATATATATCGTAGGGTTAGTGAGATTGTAGAGTACAAAACTTTTTTTTATCATATCCTAGTTACCTTGCAATAACACCTTCACGTTTTATTGTAATTAATGTTAACAGAATCAGGAGGATTTTTCTTCATTCTTTATATGTGTTTTCATCACTTAAAAGGTTTTCCATTATTTGAATGGAGTTATTTTTATATGGGGTTACCAGTGTTCCAAATTTGTCAGCTTATATATATATATATATATATATATATATATATATATATATATATATATATATATATATATATATATATATATATATATATATATATATATATATATATATAATATGAAAATTATGTAAATAGAATAAATATTTGTTTATTGAAAATGTATTTAATGATGAAGATATTTCTTGATATAAATTAATAACCCAAAAATCTATTGACCTTTATCTAATTGTGAAAAAAAAATATTTGTTTATTGAAAATGTATTTATGATAAAGATATTTAATGATGTGAATTAATAAACAAAAAATTTATTAAAAGTTATCTAATAAAAAAATTATACCTGGTGAAATAAAGTTGTATTAATTATAAATTTTCATCTCTTTATGAGAGTAAAATTTTTCTTCTGTTTTCAAAACATAATAAGGGATTAAATAGTAAATATAATCTCAGCATATGCCTTCAGATAGATTCATTGCCAAGAATGGGGAAAAATTTATTTATATGAATTTGAGGTAGCTATTAGAACAATGAAAGAGGAGAAGCTAATCATAGGAGCACATATGAATGGCAGAGAGGAGAAGAGAAGGGTCGGATGTGAGCAGGTACAGGGAGGACATGGACTTGTAATTAGAAATTGCTCAGAGTTTTGAATTGTCATGAATGAACACCATAAGGTATTTATAATTACACGATATTCTAACATGTAAGAAAAGGATGGACATGGGAATGGCGTATAATGAGAATGACACATTGTAGATTGATAAGAGGAAGAAGAATAAGGACCTAGAGATAGGGAAAAAAAAAAGAGGAAGGAGGAGAAAACTATGGAGTGATGAGTTAAGAACATTAGCCGGTATAGACGAGAGTGGGAGGACATACCTGATCTTCTGGCAGGCAGATGACGACTAGCGACGGGCAATGTTATATTTATATATATATATATATATATATATATATATATATATATATATATATATATATATATATATATATATATATATATATATATATATATATTTATATATATATATATATATATATATATATATATATGTCTTTAAAGATTCATAGGCCTAACGTCAAAGTTACTCTCTCTCTCTCTCTCTCTCTCTCTCTCTCTCTCTCTCTCTCTCTCTCTCTCTCTCTCATACTTCATTTCATTGATTACCCCCGTCTCCAATACCTTTTATTGTGAATGTACCTTTATTTTGATAATTTGAAAAAATAGCCACATAATTCATTTCTCAGGCTTTCACATTTGTCTTTCCAATTGACCCTCTTTTTCAATAATTTACGATATTGATCAGACATGAAATGTCGTGTTAACTTAACTTCCTAGTTATATAAAACTTTAATTCAATAATTTGGAGATTGGTTTATATTTTTATTTTCAACTGGTCGTCATTTTTTCTTAATATTCTTTGCTCTCTATGATAGCGTTTAATAGATTCTGATTTCTAAATCTCTTTATTATCTTCATATTTTGGTTATTTGTTTACAAGTTTTTAATAACGATTACAAAGAGGCTCAAAAGATTACTGAGCAATATTAGGAATAAAAAGAAGTCAAGAGGAGAGTCTATCTAATGTGGAAGAACGTGGGTGAAGGAGTAGTTAATTGAGAGAGAGAGAGAGAGAGAGAGAGAGAGAGAGAGAGAGAGAGAGAGAGAGAGAGAGAGAGAGAGAGAGATTGACTGCAGGAATGATGTATAGCCAAGCTCAAAGATACCGCTTGTTTCCATTCAATTAATCTTTACAGAAGGCATTTCTAAAAAAAAAATACAAAATATAAAGACAATGACGGCTCAGTACAATATTATTATTGATATTATTATTACTTGCTAGTCTACAACCCTGTTTGGAAAAGAAGGATGCTATAAGCTTAAGGGCTCCAACAGGTAAAATAGGCAAGTGAGGAAAGGAAATTTAAGGAAAAATAAAATATATCAAGAAGAGTAACATTAAATCTTCTATATATGCTATAAAAACTTTTAAAAAAAACAAGAGTAAGAGAAGTAAGAGAATAGTGTACCCGAGTGTACCCTCAAGCAAGAGAACTCTAACCCAAGAGAGCGGAAAACCATGGTACAGAGGCTATGGCACTACCCAAGACTAGAGAACAATGGTTTGAATTTGGAGTGCCCTTCTTCTAGAAGGGCTGCTTAGCATAGCTGAAGAGTCTCTTCTACCGTACCAAGAGGAAAGTGGCCGTTGAAAAATTACAGTGCAGTAGTTAATCCCTTGGGTGAAGAAGAATTGTTTGCTAATCTCAATGTTGCAAGGTGTATGATTACTGGATAATATGTAATAAATAGGGCAGACTATTCAGTGTGTGTGTGTGTAGGCAAAGGGGAAATGAACCTTAACCAGATAGAAGGATCCAATGTAGTACTGTCTGGCCAGTCAAAAGGCCTCATAACTCTCTAGGGGTAGTATCTCAACAGGTGGCTGATGCCCACGTCAACCTGCTATTATTAAATAATTCTGTAGGTTTGGTGTGGTCCTCGTATTAAGGAACCAGAATTCATCTTTCTTCTTATTTATATCATATATAAGAAAACCCAGCATAATGCACCCCACGGATATCACTCGGTCGCAAACTGTAACGGTATTTTTTATCTTTGTATAATGTCGATATCACTCCCCCCTCACACTGATAACATTTTTCTGTCTATATGTGTTTGTATGATTCTGTTTGAGTTTTTGTGACCCTCTTTCACTGAAACTGTTGTTATAAAAGCGTGCTGTTAGCTGAAATAAAGTTAGTTGTAATTATCCCACATATCCATATATGACCATTTCAATAAACTTAAAAACGTTGTAGATATTGTTTTCGAACATAAAAAGTCGATTAGTATCTTCCTTTCATAATGATCTTCCATATAATTCTTTCTCTAAAGAGAAGCCACATCCAACCACTGTTACTATAATCCAGTTCCTAGAACGCTACATCTAAGGTTATACTCTTAAAATCGGAAAAAAATAACCAAAGCCTTTCATATGTTTAACCTTTTAACTGATTTTAAGATAGAAAAAAAAAAGATTTGTGAATGGTGGTTTGAAAGTTACCATTAAGGTGTATGAATTAGAAAATAAATGGAAACTTCAATTTTTCTACTCAAGTTGTGGAGAAATATAGATGGACACATAGATCGATAAATATATTATGAAATTCTTGTTGTATATTTTCCCATATTGAAAACAAGGATAGATAACCTTCAAATCTAATATGATCCGTTTTCTTACCCATTCATAACAATGATTAGAATTCCATTTGGGATGTTTTCATATAAACAAAAACTATAACACTGTTACGACGCCGTTACATATTGTTATAGTTTTATAGCCCCGAGTAGCGTGAGAAAGACATGCTCATCGTGAGGAATATGTCCCATTTCATGTCTACTAAAGTGACCAAGAAAGGCTGTAATGGAGAAGTTGCTGAAATAAATGAGATTTCCTCCTCAGAAAGGTAGTGTTTGCGGGTTTCTGCGTAGCTAAATATGTTCCATATAAATAGGAACATATATAGCATAGACTGACCACTTACGTATTGCAATCTCATTGAATGTTTGTATTTTAGCGAATCATTTGTTTTACCGGAGTCTTATTTCAAAAGGGGGAGGCGGTAGACATTTCTTGTAATAGATCTGGGAATCTGTTATAATCGAATATTAGATGTACAGTTCCATTAAGGAGAATATTAAACATTAACTGATATCACAATAAAAGGTACTATAAAATATATCTAAAACATTAAAGTTTACACGAATAATTAATTTTATCTCGTCCATCTCATGTGCATTGGAACTCATTGCAATTCCAATTGAGAAAGCTTATCAGATCAGTGTTGTCGGATGGCGAAAAGCTAATTTCAGGAGAATGTGGGTGAAAATTTCAGTTGAAACAAAATCTTGGTAGCTTTTAGATCTGTTGGCCTAAGAAGGACAATAAATTTAACTGCCTTTTAAATGTTACGAATTCCTGTATCGAGAAGAAAGCGAAAATTCGCGTCTGAGGGTCGTCTCACGAGACACCCGAAAAGATCGGTTCCTCTTGCACAGACAGCAGTTATGCTAATAGTCGTCCAATAACCATAAACCTTGAAACTGGCTGACGGGAAATCTCACTTTTACCCGTTTCTCGCCCCCACCTCAAGTTTACAGCCTTAATTTATGTATATCGAAAAAAATAAAGAAAGAAAAATACTACTGAACTGTGAATCTTGTTTTCAAGATTTAAGGGAAGAAGATCCTCCTGCTATTTAGAGGGTAATCTATATCTACAGATAGAAAGAGTTTTTTCCTTGATAAAAAGGGTAAAAATCTCTGAACGGACCTATTATTATATAAAATATTATCTGATATGAAAATATCATCATCTCCTCCTACGCCTATTGACTCAAAACTCCTGGGTTAGGTTTCGCCAGTCGTCTCTATCTTGAGCTTTTGATTCAATACTTCTCCATTCATCATTTCCTACTTAGTGCTTCATAGTCCTCAGCCATGTAGGCTTGGGTCTTCCAACTCTTCTAGTGCCTTGTGGAGCACAGCTGAACGTTTGGTGAACGAATCTCTCTTCACGAATGTTTGTTTGAGCCTTTCGATATGAAAATATATATCAAATATATATGACAAAATCTACCGATGAATAGGAACATATAGAAATATAATAGATTATGATTATTATTATCATTATGACTGGAAGCCATAATAATATATAGTTAACGAAACTATTTTTCAAATGATATACACTTACCTAATACCAATAAGTCGTGATGCCTTAATTAGGACATCATAAATATTTATTTCAATGCATGAGCTTCTTGTATAATTTAGTCAATCTAGATTGAACAACGTAAATTTACAAAAATAGCATGAGATTTGAGAATGAAAATCCCTTATCATGAGGAATTTAATATATTTCGAAACATAACATGGTGATTAAATTTGAGAAAATAATCTATTTAGTATTGCGTGACGGGACGAGATACGCTGTGACTAAGAAGGCAGGATAAAAGGAACTGAGTAACTTTATTTGTTGTTGAAAATTGCCTGGGCCTTTGGGCCATACATGGGCTCTTGCAATCTTGCAGCCCATAGGTGTTTTGGTAGGTTTTATGGGGATAGGTGGTTGAGATGGGGGGTATTCTGCAACTTTTATTTTAGGATATTGGGATAGGTTATGGGCTGTGATGGGTACAGGCGATGGTTACATGCCTGTGTTGAGAAAGGAAGTAGGTGACTGAGGGAAGGGGATGTCCTTTCCAAGAGCCCACTGGTTCCAGTCATTAGCTAGAGAAAAAGAATTATAGTGGTAAGTCCCGATAAGTAGGAGAGCTCGGGAAGAAGTTGAAAAGTTTTAATTGTAGATGTTTGTATAGGCAAAGTAAAAAAACTTTATGGTGGTTTAAGCTTAAGTGATAAGGTAAAGGGATAGTTTGAGATTTCAGCTGAGTGAGAGGGAGCTGAAAGGAGGGAGTAGTAGTTGCTTGAGTAGTAGAGAAAGGATGAAATAAACATTCCTGTATCTGTAAATCTTGAATAAGAATAAAAATGAAGAGTTACTTATAATTGTAATTATTAAGTAATTGGTTGGGAGGGATACCTGAACTAAAAGAGAGAAATTGTATGTGAAAGAGATGTTGGAAACCAAAAAGACCACCGACGGCTCCGCCCCCATCTTCAACATTGAAGAAGGGACGGGAAGGCAAAACTGTCTCCTCATAAGGAGTACGAGTTGTTGCCCTCAGCTGCCAGCAATCATTCTGACTCCAACAAAGGAGATGGGCTGAGAGGAGAGAGATTGCAAGTGAAAGAGATGCTGGAAACCAAAAAGACTGTCGATGGCTCCGCCCCATCTTCAACGTTGAAAAAAGGACGGGAAGGCAAAACTGTTTCCTTATAAGGAGTACGAGTTGTTGCCCTAAGCCGCCAACCATCGTTCTGATCCCAACAAAGAAGCTGGAAGGGGGTTAAAAGGGTTGCTTAGATTGCCAATTGGCGCTGTTGCAACTTTATCTCGGTGGAGGGTAGCTGCGGAGAAAGGCTGAGAGAGTATTAAAATTGTCAATTATGTGTTTGACAATTCCTGTTGCAGTTGCAGGATTGTTGGGGTTGAGATCCTGGCGAAAAAGGCTTGTTTCCTAGCATTGCAGTAGGTAGTACTGTAGAGGTTCTTCTGTGCCTTGATTACAATAGTTGCATGGTCTTATTGGTCTATGCTGTGTTGCTGGGTCTTCGCTGTTGTCTAAGATAATTTGCCAGCTGCATAGATATCCCAGTCGCAGTATGCAGATGATAACTGCATCCTGGAGGGGGGTTTGTCCCACAATTAAGTGTGGTAATATATTTGTAGCTTCAATATACCACTTTGCAGATCTTGATCCATCAAGGAAGGCTCGCCTTACTTCATTTGTCTTTTGGATGTTACAGTAGGCAGCCATTTGATTCTTGATGTTATTGAGTGAAGGTTGCAGAATTATGCTAATAGTCTAGCACATTAGGGCCGATTTGGCTAGGTGGTCAGCCTCGCCATTGTCAGAGATTCCGGTATGGCTTGGAATCCAATTCAAGGTTACTTGCCTGTTGTTTCTTTGGTGGATTAAGGCTTGGAATTGAATTGCAGTGATGAGGTAAACATTCTCTGTGGGTTCTTTGTTCCTGAGGGCCGGGATGGCTCCTCTGGAATCTCTATGGATCGTTGTGTTTACATCTTATAAGTTGGCAGAGTGCTCTAGAGATTTAACAATTGCCTCTAGCTCAGTTTGCAGTGTAGAGGTGTGGTTAGAAAGTCTCCAGTATTCTCTCTATCCTGATGTAGAGACAACTGCAGTGGCTGCTACAGGGATTGTACGGTTTGACCCATCAGTATAGTAGATGCTAGACACAGGTGTGTTTCTGATTGCATTTTTTGCAGTTTCGGTGAGTTGCTCTGGTGTGCAGAGGGCTTTGCTTGCTGCTGGTAGGATTGTAAAGTTGTATTTGATGGAGTCGTGAGCCCAGGGGGCTGGAGTGCTGTAGCTCTCATGCTTTTGTTGTCCCTTGGTTTTGTGGGCCTCATTTTGCATTTGCATCCTTCTAAGTGTGTCTAGTAGTTTCTTTGCATGAGAGTTTGGCGGGTCTAGTTCTTCCGCTATGAGTAGAAGTCTTTTTAATTTGTTGTTGAGTGGGCTTTTTCTGTCTGCAATGATTGACTTGAATATAATGCTGCTATTCCTGATGTCAATCCTAGCTGACAGGGGAATTAGGTTGGTTTCTGCTCTAAGTAAGCAAAGTCTTGTCCACATTGGTGAGCCACTGATGAGTCTCATGGCATTGTTTTGGACTACTTCCAATGATGCTTTTTGAGTGTCTGTCAGTGCAGTGAGTGTAGGTGCTGCATAATCGATGTGAGATCGAATTGCTTGCAGATAAAACAGTCTTAGAAGGTTGTTTGATATTCCTTGTTTTAGGGAGGTCATTCGTCTCATGGCTGATAGACGAATCTTTGTCCTTCCTCTTAGATGGGTTACTTCATTAGCTGGTGATAGACTTTTGCTAATGATTACCCCAAGGTGCATGAATTGACTCACCCATTCAATGGCTTCACCTCTCAGTATTAAATTTTGAGGGTTTTGCGTATGTCTTATAGCCATGGCTATGTTTTTGTTAGTGTTGATCTTTAGGCCAAGTTCGTTGCATTTGACTTGGATCATGTCTACTGCCTTTTGGGTAGCATTTCTTGCGTGTGATTTGTGTGGACATACAATGCATATGTCGTCGGCATATATGAAGATTTTCACCCCAGTTGGGAGGTTTAAAGTGGCTAAGTTCTCCATTAGTAGATTGAAAAGGTAGGGGCTTAGAATGCCTCCTAGTGGCATGAAATCTGTGGTTTTTCCTTGGAATGTGACTCTGGGTTCTCGGTTTGATGTGTAGTTATGAGTCCAGGCCAGTAAGTGTTTTTTAACTCTTTTTTCCACAAGTGTGAAGAGGATAGCTGGTGAGCTGGCTAGCTCAAAAGCTTTCTCGAGTTCAAGGAATATGACAAAGGCTTTTTTGTCCTTAATTGTTGTGAGGACATCTGTGATGCATTCTTGAGTGCCTATGCCACTCCTGTAGGCATATAGGCGGTGATATAGTTGGCCTATTTTCCACTGCAGCCTGTTGAGTACCATTCTCTCAGCTACTTTCTCGGTGCAGCTTATCAAAGCTATGGGTTGGTAGGTGTCAGGTTCCTTGGGTTTTGGAATTGTTTTGGTCTCCTGCTGGTTCCATGTGGTTGGGCTTAGTCTTTATGTGTGTGTCTTGTTGATCAAGTGCAAGTAAACCACTTTAACATTGTTTCCCATGTTCCTTAGCATGCTGTACGTGATGAGGTCGGCTCCAGGGACAGTGTCCTTCCTGCCTTTTGCGAGGGTCGTGTTAAGTTCCTCGATGGCGTAGGGGCAGTCAGTATCATCTGCTATGTTGCAGGCTGCTTAAGTGATGTTCCTGATTGGGAGCAGTTTATACTTTGCAGAGGTAGGTTGGTGCATTTTGCTCTGTCCGCAAAGTTATTGGCAATCCTGTTGACTTCAGCTAATGGGTCAGGGTGTGTGACTCTGTGTCTATTATACTTCCCATAGACTTTATTAAATCAGATCCATATCTTGGCTAGAGATGTACTGAAGTTAACTTCATGGCAAAATGAGTACCATTTGTCTGTTTTGACTCCTACTGATTCTTGCACAGAATGTTTGATGATCTCTACAAGTAAATTATGTAGCTCATCAGTTCTGTGTCTTCTGAGAAGTTTTCTGATTCTGTTTATTCTGGCATTCATTTCTTTGATGGGGCTGTTATAGTACCAGGCATCAGCGTATTTCTTCTCGGAGCTATTTTTTTTTCAGGCATGGAAACACTGGCGGCTGACTCTAGTTGTTTGTTGAAGTCGAGTGATAGGGTGGAAATATCATTGTGAGGGTTTTTGATGTATTCCCAAGCCCACTCTGTCATAGCTGTTTAAAATTTTTCCCAGTTAGCAAATTGTGGGTTCCACCTTTTTGGGGGTGGAGGAGGAGAGGGGTATTTCTCCAATTCGAGTTTGGCTTCAATAGCAAGGTGATCATTCGTTAGTACAGGATGCAGCTACCATTTGTCTCCTCTTTGTATGGCACTTGAGAGGAAGGTAAGATCTAGGCGACCTCCTTTTAAATTGGTGACTTCTGTGACGTTGTTGAGCAGTGCTACATCAGGATATTCTTGCAATAGGGCATGCAGGTGTCTGCCTGTTTGATTTGTTTCTGGTATTGAGTTCAGGAACTGGTGGTGGGCATTGAAGTCGCCTGCAATTATTGAGTCTTCCTCGGAGGCTGCGCATTG
>NC_090736.1:34282416-34332416 GCF_036898095.1 Palaemon carinicauda
GCCCCTACCTTCAAATGAGAAGATGAGGGTCTACCTTTTCCCTAAAGCATCAGCTGATGCAGTCATTCCTCAACCTCAGGTGGAGATACAAACTGCCCAGAATCCGGTAGATTCTGAAGTCTTGCCCGCCCTTCAAGACATCCAATTTGATGATAAGATGTCAAAGGCGTCGGATTCTACAGAGAAGGACATTCTAGGAGAAGGTCAGGAGGAGGAGCTGTACCAGGCTCCTCAAGTAGAAGAGGAAAAAATCGACGAGGTGTCGGTTACATTGGTTCCGGACCCAGAAACTGTTCCCTCTACATCGTCTGCTATCCCAGATGAACTAGGAAGGACTATTTCTTCTATTGTTGAGGTGTACCAACAAATTCAAAAGAAGAATGATGAGAAAGAAGCGACAATGAATCTGGAGATACGTAGACTTGCAGCATCACGTGGGCCCAAAAGCGACTTAACGTGAAGGATCTTCCTTTGTGCTCGGATACCAATCCTTGGAGGTATGCCGAACATATGCCAATGACAATCGGGAATATAGTGATATCAGAAAAGTTGGGAGCAATTCCCCTGGAAGAAGTGGAATTTTGGACCAACAAAGATTTTTACCCGGACTGCTATGTCCGCCTTAGGAAGGAGCTAGCCTCAAAGGAGGAGACTGATCCGAAGGAGGTCATAGTTTTTTACCATAGTGAAGCTCAGGCGTTACTAGCGAGCCTTGAGTAAGAAGCTTCCCTCCTTAGTGGCCTCTCCTACCACAGGCTTTTCCTTCATGGAAAAGGGATATAGGGCAGCCTTAAAGGCGGTGGAGGCAGGGAAACCATACCCCTCCTTGGAGGAGTGCAAGCCGTTATCTCTGACTTTGCCCTTGAACCAAGAAGACTGGAAGGACGTACACCTTGCCTTCTCAGTCGGGAAGTTGGAAGCTGATATTGCTGAATGTCAGTTTGGTGAGGAACTTTCAAAACTGTTAGAGGATCTCTTGCGCCTAGAGCAAGAGACGAAGGAAAGACTTGCGACATGGATGTCGTTGCAAACGACATTAGATACGATGGAGAGTGACCCTAAGATCCAGGACATGTTCATGGTAGTAGCCAAAACCCTTCTGGCCATAGTTACGAAAGATCTCTATAGCTTTATTAAAGCTAGGAGAGCGTGTAGTAAGTCCGTGTTCGCCTCGGCTGCAGTGAGGCAAGAACCGAGGATACTGATCTCCTCTCGTATCTGAGGTAAAGACCTCTTTCCCAAGAATGTGGTTAAAGTGGTAGTAGACAAGGCCGCCACAGAGAATAAGAACCCTCTCAAAAAGTGGGGCTTAGATCTTGAGGGAAAGTCTTCTCCGTATGAGGGTTCCCAACCTAAGAGAAAGACAAAAAGGCCTAGGCCATCCTCTCATCCGGCTATACCCTACCGACAGCAACAACAGCAACAACTCACTTTGACCGCAGTGCCTCAGATAATGGCAAAACCTCTAACCACGTACCAGCTGGTACCTCAACAAGTGGCGACTCAGTCGCCAGTTTTTAACCCAGCCTTCGAAAGGCAAACTTCTTCATTTCATTCGAAGGCTAGAGAAACAGCCAGAGGTTCTTCTAGACGCCCTTCAAGGGGAAGGGGATCCAGGGTAGGACGTGGTCAAGGAGGCAAGGCCTCAGGTCTACAACAGCAGAATTGGGATACTTCCAGTAGGAGGGAGGCTACAGCTATTTAGAGATCGCTGGACCTTCCATCCCTGGGCCCAAGTGATGTTAGCTATATTCCGTTTGGTAGAAAGGAAGAAGTGGCACCTGTCAGCAGTTCACATTCAAGGGTTCCGCAATGTGACAGCGGACGCTCTATCCAGGCTTACACCAATAGAGTCAAAATGATCCCTAGACGCAGGATCGTTCTCCATCATCTCGAGTCAAGTCCCGCAGCTTCAGATAGACCTCTTTGCGACAAAAGACAACAAGAAAATAGATCATTATGTGTCCCAATACGAGGATCCGCTAGCGGAGGCAGTGGACGCTATGTCCCTAGACTGGAACATATGGTCCAGTATTTATCTGTTCCCTCCGCATAACCTCCTTTTGAAGGTCTTTGACAAACTGAGATCCTTCAAAGGGAAGGCGGCAATAGTGGCCCACAAGTGGCCAAATAGTGTGAGTTCCCTCTGGCATTGGAACTACGACTAAAATTCGTACCGTTATCGGATCCATCCCTGTCTCAGCGAGTACAGAAGTCGACTGTCTTCGCTTCATCACAGAAAACAAGGAACCTACATCTCATGATTTTCTCTCCTTAGTGAGGAGGAAAAAGTGAGCAGCCGACACAATACTATTGTTAAGACGTTTTTAAGGTTTTTAAGTAAAAGTCATATTTCTGTTTGCACTCGCTTTTGGGGGCCCGAGTATGTGAACTGAATCTATTTCCAGACCCAATGTTTCTTACCAAGAAAAAGCTAACCACCAACAGGTGGGGTCCCTAGAGAATCTGCCCTCTGAAGGAAGATGTATCTCTATGTTCAGTGGAGTGCCTAAAGGTCTATCTTCATAGAACTTCAGACTTAATGGGAGGATAGCTGTTCAGAGGAGAAACCTCGGTCTCAAGGTTATCTATAACTAAGGGCGAAACTCACCTGTGTTATTCACAAAACGGGTCCTGACAGTGCACCCGCTAGTCATGATCCGAGAGGAGTTGCTTCTTCCATAAAAATTTCTTTATATGGACCTTGAACATCTTTGTTCGTACACCGGCTGGTGATCATCCAAGGTGTTCTTTATGCACTATGCGGAGCAAGTGGAGACACTCAAGTAGTCTGTGATAGCAGCAGGTAAAATCCTTTAACCTTTTGTATCAAATCTGCGAGGAACATTGTAATTATTTAGGGATGATTAATTGAAAGGGTGCGTGTGTAGTCACTGTGTGTACTACACACTTAGCGATAGGCCACAAAAGTGTCCTTACGAACTGTTTCATTGACGTTGGTGAGCTATAGCATAATATGGACACTTGTGCCAAGCGTGACTTACGCTAGTGTAATTAAACAGGATGCAGACTGTATCATTATTAAGAATTTAATTGACGTGGTAAATCTGTTTCATGGTAGATGATACAATATTTTCTGTTGACTGTTTTCTTTATGGTTTAACGCATATCATCCACTTTTTATAAACTTTATAAAGGTTGATCTGATATGTACATTTATTAAATTTTAATAAACTAGGTCATAGTGAACCCTGCATTTTATTCGCCCAAACTCACTTTATTAGAAATGTACTGAGCATTAAGATTAGAATATGGATATTTTTATCATGGTATGGCTTTAAGATTGTTCCCTGATTCAAGCAAAAGTCCATTCACTTTAACCCTTCCTTAGGCAGGGTTGACGTGGTACCCTAACGGGATAGTGGCAGAGATACAAAATTTGTTCCCATGCGTATACTACCATTATCCAATAGTTAATAAGAGCAGTCACATTGGGAAAGGTGTCACAAATTCATTCTGTCATTAGTGACTCTAATACAAACTTTGCTTTATAATGTATAGGGCGAGACCACTATACAAGCTTGTCATTTTGTCATCCATAAGTTATTATGTACTCCTCGAGACTTTTCCAGAGTCTAGTACGACTTTTCCCTGTAGGGCCAGGAAGCACTGACATAGTTCATGCTTATATGAAATGATGTATGACAGTAACATCATAGGTCTCTAGGTCTAGATGGACCAGGAAAATACTTTCTTGAGAGTACGGCACTAATTGAGAATCCACAGATACAGTAATGCTCTGGTAAACTTCCATGGGGTGGACCTGGCCTGAGCCCAAAAAACGGATTTTGAGCGAAGCGATAAATCTATCTTTGGGTGAGGTGACCATGTCTTCCTGATGAACCCGCCCTTCCATTACTTGTAAAAGGGCTTATTGACCCATCCCTATAATAGAGTATCTGTAGTACCTCGTATATCGCTACAAGGAATAAAGAGGGCGCTACCCGCCTTCATCAGATACACACTGAAAACGGAATAGGAGAGATGCCTTACGAGCAGCTCTCTTTTCATTCTTGTTTCAGATTCTTGTCACTGTAACCCCTTAAAGCGTTAATACTGTTCTGGGTGAAGATAGCTATGTGACGTGTCAAGAATACGTCCTCTGATATTATGCGATATCCCTGTGAGATTATTTAGGTATATTCACTCCAGGAGTTAAAATTCTTGATACCTTAAGGTAAAATTCTCTGGGAATATCACTCTAGTCAAATATATCCTAGAAAGCTACCTATTAGGAACTTCCATCAGGACGACATGGCTACCTCACCCAAAAAAAGAAGAATATATATATATATATATATATATATATAGACGATAACTATGCACTCTACAAGGAAAAAAAAGGAATATATGACTGAAGAAACAGACGAGTAAATGTATTGTTACATGGTTAGAAAACACCTGTGTGTGTACATATATTAACTTTCAGAGCATCCTTTCACATTCGTTGATATCTGATTTCCATATAATCAAGGATTATATTTGTGCTGCATATGCTTCAGTAAAATTTTCATTTATTTTTTTTTTCTTCTGACTAGACACATATTAAGGAAATGAAAGCTATATTTCTATTTCTTTTAGTCTTGCAAAGACATAGCAATTTCACTATCAAATTGTGTTGAATAATAATCGGTAGTTAAAGACTCAAGGTTAAATTTTAGTTAAGCTTTAGATATGTGTCCAAAATTTCCGAAGTATCATGAACAAGGTGTTGATCTGTATATTACCAAGGTAAAACGAAAAATAAAGTGATAATGAATGCAATTTTACTTTTCTTTACCCACATACACACACGAACACACACACAAACACACACACCCAAACACACACACACACACATGCGCATATATATATATATATATATATACTTGTATATATATATATATATATATATATAAAGACACACACATATACAGTATATATATATATATATATATATGCAGATGATATGAAAGAAAAAAGAGTGGGTTTTGTTATTCATAAAAATCTGGCAGGTAGCATAGAAGAATGTTGTAGTACTAGTGATAGAATTGCAGGATTAATCATCAAAATAGACAAGGAGTATAAACTGAAGATCATTCAAACGTATGCACCAACAACATCCCTTACAGTGGAAGAAACAGAAGCTTTTCACGAAGATCTAAAGATATCTATAAATAAACATAAGACACAATTTACGTTTGTATCGGGTGATTTCAACGCTAAAGTAGGTCAAACGAAGACAGGATTGTAAAATTTTTTTTAGAAAATAAAATAGAAAAAAAATCCTAAAAGCATAAACATCTTTAATAAAAAGGAACATAGAAAATTATTATGAAGAAGCATAAATGGAGACACGAAAAATGAATTAGATTTTATTCACAGTGAACAAGTCAAATTACAGCAGTTAAAGATGTAACACTGTTAACAAGTTAAAGTCAAGCGATCATTGAATGGTGAGAAGCAAACTATGTTTAGATCTAAGGAGAGAGAGAAAAAATCTGACGAGTTTAGTTTAGCAATAAAAAATTAAAGCAAGTAAAAGAAGAACTAAACAGTAATATAACAAAATTTCTATTAGAATCAACACAAGAGATAGGTGTAAAAGTACCTCAACTAGATCAGGAAAAGCTATCAGAAAAGATAAAAAACCTAATACAGAAAAGATTGGAAATGAGGGTAAATTTCCAGAGAGATGAAATAGCTATCCAAAAAAATAAACAAAGATATTAGTAAACTAAAACACTAAAAAAGGGAAGAAGCATTAAATTGATGGAAATAAGACTTGGAACAGGGTCCCAACAGATGTCTGCTACACAAACATGAAAATAGAAATATTATCCACAGTAGAGATGAGGTGATAAAAATTGCAGAGGATTTCTAGACAACGCTTTACAATAGTGATCTGAGAAATAACTTCACCAATAAAAAATATTGAAACACCTGAGCCGATACCAAACGTAACAGTAAAAGTAAAGAAAACATTAAAAGTCATGAAAAGAGACAAAGCAGCTAGGGAAGATTGCTTAGCTATTGATTTAAATATAGATGGAGGAGAGTTCATAGCGGTAAATCTGACTGAACTCTACACAAAATGTCTACAAAATTGTTCTATGCTTATATCTTGGAAAAACTTTATCATTATGCCAATTCACAAAAAGAGGGACACAGAAGTCCTGAAAAATTACCGCTCAATAAGTTTAGTCTCCGTAATATATAAAATTTATAAAGCTCATGTTAGGTCGAATAGAAAAGCAGCTAGACTTTATCAACCAAGTGAGCAGACAGGTTTTACAAGCGAGTATTCAACAATTGACCATATCCATGTAATTAACCAGTTAATTGAAAAATCAACAGAGTATGACAAATTACTATGTATGACATTTATAGAATATGAGGAAGCTCTTGGTTCTGTTAAGAAGAAAGAAAAAAAAAGTCAGCAAGAATGAAAACCCTTAAAAAACAAGGAATAAAAGATTCTTATGTTAGAACACTTGAGATATCTATACAGGATGTGAGCCAATCCTGAAACTACATATTGATAGTGAGAAAATTGCAATTGTGAAATGTGTTGAACAGAAAGACCCCATCTCTCCTAAATTATTCACGATGTGGCTAGAAAAGGTGTTCAAGAATTTAGATAGGGAAAATATAGGAATTAATATCAAAGGGGGAATACCTCAACAACTTAAACTTTGCAGATGATATAGTTGTGTTTAGTGATTCATGGGAGAAATTACAAAAGATGATAGAAGATCTCAATAGAGAAAGCAAAAATGTAGGACTGAAAATGAATATGAGTAAAATTAAGATAATGTTTAATGAAAATGCAGAGCAACAACATTGTTAATGGATATAGATGTTAAGACAGACAGTAAGTGTTTCCCCAGGACACAAGACCGAAATTAAAAGGATAAGCATGAGATGGAGAGCATTTGGTAAACAAAGAGAGATTATGAAAGAATATGGGTTAGTTTTTCTTTTGTCAGCAAGACTTTTGTGATGAAGACTCAATTCGATGACCAACAGAGGACAGGACTCGAATTATGGACAGACCCATAGCTAAGCAAATATTAATAAAAAACCAGACACCAATATTCCTTTTAGAACTAGCCATCGGAGAGAGTGTCAATGCACATTCAAAGAAATCCTTCTTCCTTTCTCTTATTTTTTGATAAAGTAATCAAGTATTTAAAAACGTCCAAATGAAAGTTTCCAGTTTATTAATAAGAGAATAAATAGTATCTTGAAACTGGTACAGAACCACTTCGTATATATATATATATATATATATATACATATATATATATATATATATATACATATATATATATATATATATATATATTTCATATAACTAATCGGTATCACCACACAGTTTACGTGTTAGAAGAGAGATGTGTAATAATTTACAGAAGTAATGTTAGTGTTTTATCATTTCAATGGATTCCTGACTTGCTCTCTTTTATCACCGAGTCCATTTACTTCATCCCTACCCCTCTACATTATAACAGACTTTATCCTGAGCCATGACATCTACCATCTCTCCCCTCCTCCATCCCTTCTATAACTACATTTCAGACAAAATTTATGTCGTTAATCTTGCCCAGCGTTCCAGGGCGTCATGATTCTTTCCTTGAATGGCATTCAATCTTTATTTCTCTTAGGAACAGTGGAACCTCACTTTCAGGGTCTGTGATATATTCATACAAAATCTGATTTTTGGAAAAGGAGTCATCGATGGTTTTGAATCTTAAAGTTGTTAAAAGATAAATAATAATGAAATGAATATGTTTCCTGAATATCTAACCTATTGTTATAAATGCTTTTTCGTATAATAAAGCATCGCGGTTGTTTTTAATATATTCTGTGGTAAATGACTTATTCTTTCGTTTATTATCAAAATAATATCCTTGATAAATGTTATCAGGGACATAATCAAGAATTAAAATCTCTGCACCTCTTCTCTTTGGTTCATTTGTGTATTCTAAAAATATCAAGGTTAATTTAGAGGAATGTAATATATATCTATATTTCAGCAGTAATCAGTTTCTCACAAAAGGAGTGTTTATCAAGATAAACCTAAATTTAGATCGCTCCTCAATCATACTTGGATTTTAGAATCAGGCATAAACCTTTGTAATACCCACACAATTATTATATTGCTAACTATCTATCTATCTATCTATCTATCTATCTATCTATCTATCTATATATATATATATATATATATATACACATACACACACACACACACACATATATATATATATATATATATATCCTTTTCTGAGTGGGGATACCTTAACGTGGTGAAAGAATTTGCCTATAACCATGATCGGCTACTAGTCAGGACCACCCATACTAAGTGGGTTTGCACAAAAATAAAACCACTGCATTTATTGTTGTTTGTATATATATATATATATATATATATATATTTATATATATATATATATATATATATATATATAAAAGAATATTACATATGTTTTTCAGTTTTATTTTAGCCTAATCTATCAATTTTTAAATTAGATTTTTTATTCATAAATTCTTAGCAATTCATTATTTCGTTATTTATTTCTCCCTTTTATCTGTTTCAGTATCACGGGCACATAGGTACTTATTTAGCATTGTAATTTTGTTATTTTTTAGATTTAGATTTTCGTATACTTATAATCAAACCACTAAGAGTATTTTTCTTATTTTATTTTACTTTCAACTTACTAACATCAATTTTTCTATTCCCTGAAATGAATTTCCATTTACATCCTAGAAAAGAATATCTCAAGGATAATGTTCTTTTCTATTTTCCTCGTCTTTAGAATTTTTTTTTTTCCTTTTCTCTGGAGACGAATCTTTCTGCGAATGTGACAAGGAAAGGAAAATGATTACAACAGATCTTTACAATTTCATGAATAGCCTATATCAGTGATTTTTCTAGCATTGTGAGCATGGAAATAACATTCATTTGACATGAATGCAGGACTTACTGCAAAAGTTTAATTTTCCAGAGCGATTCTTTTGATATCCCCCATAAGGGAGTTTCATTTTATCTCTCTCTCTCTCTCTCTCTCTCTCTCTCTCTCTCTCTCTCTCTCTCTCATATATAGAGTATAAATATATTCTTAACTAGAAAATATAGTCTTTCTTCACACCATTTCACTCTTAAGGATTAGCTGATCGATTAATAGCTTATTTCAAACATCAACTTTCCGTACCGGCACACGAAAGATTGCTACCGTTGGTAGCCCATGGTAGGCACTAATACTAAATTATTATTATTATTATTATTATTATTATTATCATTTTTATTGTTATTATTATTATTATTATTATTATTATTATTATTATTAATTGCTAAGCTGCAACCCTAGTTGGAAAAGAAGGATCCTGTAAGCCCAGGAGCCACAACATGGCAAAATAGCCCACTGATGAAAGGAGAGATTGAAAAATAGAATATTTTAAGAATGATAATCACATTAAAATAAATATTTCCTATATACACTATGAAATCTCATCGAAACATGAGTAAGAGAAATCAGATACACTAGTGTGTCCGATTATACCCTGAAGCAAGAGAACTCTATACAGAGACAGTTGAAGACCATGGTATAAAGGCTATGGTACTACCTAAGACTAGAGAACAATGGTTTGATTTTGAAGTGTCCTTCTCCTAGAAGAGCTGCTTACCATAGGAAAAGAGTCCCTTCTACCCTCACTATGAGGAGAGTGGCCACTGAACTATTACAGTGCAGTAACCACTTAGGTGAAGAAGAATTATTTGGTAATCTCAGTGGTGTCATGTGTATGAGGATAGATGAGAATACATACAGAGTAGGTCACACTATTCAATGTGTGTATAGACAAAGGGAAAAAGAACCGTAACCAGAGAGAAAGATGCAATGTAGTACTGTCTGGCCAGTCAAAGAACTCCATACATCTCTAGCGGTAGTGACTCAACGTAATACACGGATATGGATATATATATATATGTATATATATATATATATATATATACAAACACACCCACACACACACACACACACACATATATATATATATATATATATACAAACACACACACACACACACACACACATATATATATATATATATATATAGTTATAATGCTGGTTTGTTGTGAGTGATCAGAAAAATGTCTCAGACCATCACCAATCCGCACTGGTCAGCGTGGTGATGAAAACTGGCCAAATCCCAGACATGAAATGATATTTCTAACGTCTTTTTCATGCAGTGGACTAGAAACGACTGCGTTTGTTGTTGTTGTTGTTGCTGTTGCTTTTGTATAAACACACACACAGACACACACACACACAAAAACACACACACACACACACACACACATATATATATATATATATATGTGTGTGTGTGTGTGTGTATATATAAACATATATATACTGCATAATTTATATATATATATATATATATATGTATATATATATATATATATACTTATATATACATATATATACAATATATATATATATATATATACATATATATATATATATATATATATATGTATATATATATACATATATATATATATATATATATATTTACATTACCTACAGTACATTCTTTTTACGTCTTTTCGCTTTAACGTAGGAGACACCCTATGGTTGAAGCCTCTCATTTTTAAGTCTTGAGAAGACAAGGCTCCTTGCTAAATATTTTTTTCTTGAACCAGCTGGCCCTGGCAGGTGCTTAAATCTGTGTCAATAAGAGAACGGATGACCATGATGGAAAAAATAAAATAGGCATTGTAAACTTGAGTTCAGAACAAGGAACATAAAAAGGGTACTAGATGTTGATGTATTAAATGTATTCTATTTATACAATACAGATTCCCTGACGCCAATAAAAACCATAGTTTATATAAAGCCTTTGCGATGTAAGGACCTTTCAAAGTGGAATAATTTCTGCAGTTCCATTGGTATTCTAGAGGCTATTCTATAGGAAGCGCTAGTAAATGAAATGATCTCTCTCTCTCTCTCTCTCTCTCTCTCTCTCTCTCTCTCTCTTTCAATATAAGCAGATTCATGTTTCCAGAAATCTCTCTCTCTCTCTCTCTCTCTCTCTCTCTCTCTCTCTCCAATTCATGAAATTACTAAGCACAAGAAGTTAAGCCGATAAATTAGTTTGAAACGCCAAGATCAATGAAGAGAAAATATTGGCTTCAGCTAGTAAAGAAAACAAGAAAGATTCTTTTGCTTATGTAAACGGAAGAAAACAAATCAAAACTGCTTTAGCCCATTAAGAGACGAAGAGAATAATCTTATAACAAATAATTTGGAAAAAGCCGAACTGATGAAAGCATATTTTACAATTATATTCACTAGGGAAAGTCACTTGCTTTCCCCAAACCAGATATCAAATATGAAGGGCCACAACCATTAAATATAATCCCATTTACAATGGATGATGTCAAAGAGAAAGTAAAAGGACTCAGTAAATTTAAGGCACCAGGACCATATGATATCCATCCATAGAACTAAATGAAGATATAAGCCCAAACTTTTACAAAATGTTCCGAAAAACAGCCAACGAAAGAAAGGCACCACAAGCATGGAAACTAGACAGTGTTCCTCCAATCTACAAGAAGGGACCAAAAGAAGAACTTGGTAACTACAGACCTGTGTGAGTAACGTCAGTGCCTTGCAAAAATTTTAGGCAATTATAGTAGATTCAATAGTAGAACATATAAAGAAAAATAATCTTTTGATAAACAGTCAATATTGTTTTAGACAAAAAATATCGTGTGAAAAATCTGTTGGAATTTTCCCACAACATGTTCAGCCATCATCACAAAAGCAGGGCAAACGACATCATATACCTAGACTTTCAAAATGCTTCTAACAAAGTTCCCCATAAAAAAATTAATGGTCAAAATTAGAGCACTATAGATCATTGACCTGCAAACTGAATGGATCGAAGATTGGCTGACAAACAGAAAACAAAGAATTTTAGTCAATGGAGAGGCTTCAGAGTGGGCAGCTGTTACAAGGAATGTATCTCAGGGACCCATCATTGGTCCATTATTATTTCTGATATACAATAACGATATATATTTAGGATTAACTAGTAGAATAGCAAAATTTGCCGACAATACTAAACTAGGCATAAATGTTGCGAATTAGAAGACGTAGAAGCCTTAATAGAAGATCTAATGAAGTTAGGAAAATAGTCCAATAAAATGGCAAATACTGTACCTTTTACCTGTGGGAAATGCAATGCATTGCACATAGGTTATAATAACCCACAATCAGATTACTCACTGCTGGGTAATGAAATAGAAGTTCATCGACCAAAGCATAAAACCTGAAAACAGAGCAAAAAAACAAAAATACAGAAACAAAGACACTGGGCTACAGCTGTACACATCACTATAAGACCCCATCTAGAGTACGAAGTCCAAGTCTGAGTTCCAAGTATTCAGAAGAATATAGATAGACTGGAAGCAGTACAAGGCAATTTTGATATACGCGGAGAATGGAACTGCAAACTCAACGACTAAGGGAATAATTAGTAGAGGCATTCAAGATTCTTAAAGAAATGACAAATGTAGATTACGACAATCTATTAACGCTTAGCACTATTCAGTCCAAAGGTGATAGATACAAACTGGAATGGAAAAGATACAACACCACTCAATGGGGTAACTTCTTTTCATACAAAAGGGCAAATACATGGAATAGACTTCCTGCGGATATAGTAAACAGTAACACTGTAAACGAGTTCAAGAATACGTTAGACAAGATCATACGAACTCTCTAAATGCTTAAACTAAATCGCTCTACCAAAGAGAAAATGGAGTCTCCGCGGATGTACTAAAATGCTTTTGAGACAACAAAAATCCTTGTAACTCCTTGTAACATCTCTCTCTCTCTCTCTCTCTCTCTCTCTCTCTCTCTCTCTCTCTCTCTCTCTGTAAAACAACACTTAAAACATCAACACAGAAAAAGAAATAAAGATATTCACATCTATCTCTGCCTCTCACTGCCACCATGTATCTCTCACGTGCAAAATATAAAAGTGGATTTGCTTCGTGAGTCTCCCTTGACTAAAACAACTCTGAATCTATCGCTGTGGAACCGTTCGGAAAATATTCCCTACAATTCAGATGCCTGTTCGTTTGGAAGATTTCGGCCAGATTTTATTCATTGTCCTCCTGTGCAAAGAAAGGATTCTGATGGTTTTATATTGTCTTTTTATCCGATGTATCTCTTAGTTTTACAACGTTTCGTGTTACAAAATATCTCATTGAACAGGTCCTAAGAAAAATGGAGTTATTTCTATGAAATGGAATCACTAAGACAAGAGTTTTAATACATAGACGAGAAAAGAATTGGTTTTTTCCTTATTTATGGAATATGAAGATAAATTTACAACACATGTATCATTGTTTACTTTAGTCGGATGGTCAGATCCTCCCATCTCTAGTATTTTTATGAATATTGTTAGCATATAAATGATCTAAAATTGGTAGTTTTCAATCATACTTTTCTTTCCTTGCGAGCACAGAAATTTGAGGTTATGATAGATTTATTTTGAAAGCTACGAGAATTAGAATTCTAGACCTATAAAAATTAGCTAACATGTAAAGTTACATCATATTTCGATTATATGTGTTAAAAGAAACTAAATCCCAAATGGACAAAGGCGATCTTAATGTTCTAAAATATAAATATTCTCCCCGCTTCATTAGAATAAAATAAAGCATAAAACTTGTATTTCTATTTTAGTTGTGTATAAGTAACTTTACATATGGTATTATTGCAACAGAAGAATAAGAAAACTTTTCTTTTGTGCAATATACTCGTATTTAGTCCTACAATATGACACCTTCTTTGGCATTTATTTACACTTACGTACTCGTAACTGTTTTAATCGTGATTATAGCTTAAACCAAGTAGAATTAAATTTAAGCTGCATAATTTATTTATCATTTTACCCCATTTTGAGATTCACTTTATTGTCACACGCATCTGATGTAACTATATTTTACTCTTAAGATTCGGTATGTTTGATTAAATACAATCGTTGTTATCCTAAGTCATTCAGAAAACTCAAAATTTATCAATTACTAGTACAAAAAAATTATATGGAGTCTCTGGAATGTATTTCTTAATTTGGTTATATATACTGTTCTCTTTAAGAAACAGAAATAAATAGTAAAACGATTGAAAATATAAATCAAAGGAATATAAATTAATTGCAAGGGTAATATTGATACATTGATAATGAATCATTGATAACATATTTCACCGTACCCTATTCAGAATTATTCTTTTCTTTAATATTGTATATCCTGTATGGGACCATAGTAAAAGATTAGTCAACCTAAGTAGGATTTGTAATTAATCATAAGAATAAATAATCTAATCATTTTCACACATCTTATAATCTTGCAAAAAGTAATTGCGTTTTATTGGAATTCTTACAAGAGTTTTCTTTATTTGGCCAAAGTTTTTATGTTTTATAAAGAAATCGGGAACGTGAGAAATATACTTTTATTATCACAGTTTAGCATTGACTCTTCAGTATTTTCAATTGTCCTGTATAGGAGCTGCGAATAATCTAAATTCCTTTAAAGTATGATTTCTCTGTCTATTCTCCACAGTACTTACTTAGTACTGATGATAGTTTATATTATATATATATATATATATATATATATATATATACAAAGTAAGCATAGAAAGATAAGGCATGATGTTCCCAGTAGAAAAAAGATTGACTTTTTTGGTGAAAATCTTCCTACTCGTTTCATTGAGTCTGAACTTCCTTTGACGTTGGCCTCGTATCCGAAAGAGACAAGGTTGATTGATACATGTCCAAAAATAAAGGAAAATTGCTCAACTTCTTACTTCGTTTGGTTAAACTTTACCTAGGAAAGGAAAAAAGATTTTGCATTCTTGCAAGTCCACAGTTTTGTCTTATATCTTGTTAGGAAGAGAGAGAGAGAGAGAGAGAGAGAGAGAGAGAGAGAGAGAGAGAGAGAGAGGTCTGTATAGTAATTCTAGGTACATATTTCCCTTTAAGATAAATTTAAACTTTTCTCGTAATCTTCGGTTCTTTAAAAGAAAACTCATGATAAACATTAGTAAATTATTCCTTTTTTTTCTCAATAGGAGTATAAATTTCATAGAGAAACACAGTTTTAAATTCAAAAACATTACTACGTATTCTGCAATAAAGACAGTTCTATGCTCGGATTATTGGCGTTAGTATTCATGGTATTACATGGGATTTTTTCATGCTAATTAACCATTAAGCTAAGTTATCAATCAGCTGACGGGTTAACACCCAAACTAGGTCATAAAACAGACTCTCTCTCTCTCTCTCTCTCTCTCTCTCTCTCTCTCTCTCTCTCTCTCTCTCTTTGTGGAAAACCAAATAAGATATAAGACAAAACTGTATAACTGAAAGAATGCAAAATCTCTCTATACGTTAAAGCAAAAGATGTGACCACAGCAATTGACTTAAACATTTTAAATCAGTCAAGTGAAATTCCTCGACATCCTTTTACCATAAGTAACACCATTGCCGAAAGTGATTAGTAATCGCATCCAACCAGAGGTAGAGCAAAGGAATTCCCCTCACGTTCGGAACTGGATTTTGAATATTTGAAAGGGAAGGGGAATATGATATTCAGGAGACGAACTTGCGTCGCGTAATGCCAAACACATTCAGAATGGGACAAGGTTGAGATTACCTCCGGAGCAAGAATGTCTGAAATATAAACGGGTATCTCCCCAACACTTGTTTCTACAAGGAATTACATCAAGGAAATAGAATTTCGGATTTTAACATGCTTTAACATCTTACTGAAAACCTCCCATGACTTCAGAATTTGTGCACAGTATGTTAACATAAAATTGAACAAAATTGGATTAATTTTTATCTCAGCTTAAAATCTTACCTGTCCTTTTCCACCGTTATTCCTACATTAAGGGGTCGGTTGCCTGATGCACCCTCTCCAATTCCTTCAGTAAATGGTATTCCTTTCCACCAAACCTTTTCTCTTACCATCTCTTTCTCACTACCAGAGTTTAAGCTTTCTATACTCTTTCAGGCATAAACAGTTTTCCCATTATACAAGCGGACGAAGAGTGTGATGTTAAATGCAAATAAAAAGGAGTTTTGAATCTTCTATAATTAGTGTTTGCATAATATATGTGCTAGATAAATAGAGCTGAAAAAACGAGATTTATGCTTTTACCTGAAACTGGTAAAGATATTTGCAGATATGAAAGGGTGAAATGCTTTCAAATAGAAGGAATGGAAGGGGGAAAAATTGCGAAATTTAATAAGATTTAGAAGGACAAGGAAATGAAGACTAAGAACAGGTTGGGTGAATGGGACAAAGAAATTGAAAGGTAGTGCCGTAATATCAAAGTAAGGAAAAGGTGCGAGCAAAGGAAACATGGTGAATATAGACGTGAGTGATATTGAGGAATATATTTAGATAACAAACTGCTAACATTACAAAAAGTATCACTGTAAAGAAGGTCGATCCGTCACGCTTCAATCTCCCATATATATTAAAGAGCAAGTGCCTAGCGATATATATATATATATATATATGTGTGTATGTATATATATATATATATATATATGTGTGTGTGTGTGTGTGTGTGTATATAAATTATATAAAGGAAGAAATATATATTTAATATATATTATATAGAGGTATGATTTCTATATATACATATATATGTGTGTAAATTATATATATATATATATATATGTGTGTGTGTGTGTGTGTATATATATATATATATATATATATATTATACTTATACATATAAAACATCATTTACTACGCATACTGACGAAAAGGTCCTCGGTTATATATATATATATATATATATATCATCATATCATCTCCTACGCAAATTGACACAAAGGACCTCGGTTAGATATATATATATATATATATATATATATCTTGTCACGCTGGGTGGCATTTTCAAACGTATAACTATTCGATCTCTCCCCATCCCTCGGGTAGGGGGAAGGGGGCGGTCATAAACTGGTGAGGGAAGTACCTTGAGATGTGCACTCGAAAACCACATTCTTCCACAATTTGCCGAGAGTTCTGTGTTGTAGTTCAACTGAATTTTTGCTGAGGATAGAACAGTGGTAAAGCTTTCGCTTTGTATTTGTATGTCGGTAGATAGGTCGACGCGGATAGTGAGCTTAAGTTATTTACTAGGGAGGTTACTGCTTTGGCTGGGCACCACATTGTGGGGTTGGGCTTTTTCAGTTGACGTTCTCGTGAGCGTCTTTTCTAATGATATTGGAACTGAGACCAGATACCTTCAACCTTTAATACTCATTATATTATTAATACTATTATTATTATTATTATTATTATTATTATTATTATTATTATTATTATTATTATTATTATTACTTGATAAGCTACAACCCTAGTTGGAAAAGCAGGACGTTATAAGCCCAAGGGCCCAAGCATGGAATACAAACCAATGAAGAAAGAGCATAAGGAAATACATAAACTACAAGAGAAGTAATGAACAATCAAAATGAAATATTTCAAGAAGAGCAACATTAAAATAAATCTGTCATATACAAACTATAAAAACATCAAGAAAAAAAAGAGATAGAGAAAAGGATGTAATTGTGTATTTATTCAACTGTTTGAGATCATTCATATTTTACAAAATCTTTAAAAAATAGTAGACAGTAGATAACACATACGAGGGGTTATCGACAAGGTACGAAGTCAGTATAACTGTTAAAACTATTTGTTTGGAAAAAAAAAATTTCCCAGCGCTAACTAATTCCAAGTAAACGATCTCTCTTCTGGTAATCATCCCTTTCCACCAGTCATAAAATTGGCAGAGATTTATTCGGAGTTAATGGCATATCAAAAGCTCTGAAGGTGGTCAAAGAGGCGTCTTATCACAATTCATAACTTGCACCGACAGCACACGACTTGGAATCACCCGTTAGGAAAATTAAACTTAATGTACTCCTTTTCACTGTAAGTGATCTTTAATTAATGGCTAAGAATCTGTTTGATTTCTGGAATTAGGCAAAGGTTATACACTCAGACACATAATTGTATATATATATATATATAATATATATATATATAAAATTACTAGCTAAGCTGCAACCCTACTTGGAAAATTAGGATGCTATACACCCAAAGGCTTTAACAGGGAAAATAGCACAGTGAAGAAAGGTAATTACGAAATAAATAAACTTTATGAAAAGTAATAAATAATTAAAATAAAATATTTTAAAAACAATAACAACATTAGAACAGATCTTTCATATATCAACTATAAAAAGACTTATGTCAGCCTGTTCAACAGATGTTGAAATGATAATATTTTAGAATATTTACAGTTAAAAAAAAATTCTTACAGATTCAGAGTTGTGTTCAATAAGGAAAATTACTGTCGTTGTGGATTTTCATTTATGGAAAAACCGAAAATAGTGAGAAAAACTCCATTTCACCTGACACTTCCATAACAATAATCTATTTTATGGGATTCTTCTTCAAGACGTCTTATCATCTACTAGAGTACATCCTTTTAGGAAAGAGGAACTATGTAGATCATAAGCTAGGTCCCTTTTTAATAATCTCTGCACACTACACTGTTAAAAATTTGCCGTGAAAAAAGGGATAAAAATCCTGTAATAAATGGTGCCAGGCCTTTACCGTTTTATAAAGGGATATGTTGACGTTAAGGAGTGATATTACGCCCATCAACCCGTAAAAGATAATAACAAAGTAGGGCAAAAATTACGGTCACCAGGATTTACTGCAATACGGCTTAGAATAGTATATTTCTTACGAAGAACTTCCAATTAAAATTAGGTTTTTTTTTTTTTTTTTTTTTTTTTTTTTTTTTTTTTTTTTTAACACTGTACTTGTATAGACAACGACCCCAGGCCCTACTTTTATCTTGAAATAATCTCAGCTGGTTCTAATAACAGTAATTATTATCTTAATAACTGCCCTTGAGAACTAATCTGTGCAATTCTCATATTTCTTCGTTAATGATGTACAGGTAAGTAATCCTATTCCCTTATACGATTTGTAAAATAAGTGTATGGCGAGATAAGGTGAAAGATGATATGGAGAGAAGGAAGGGGTTTGGTGGAAGAAGGAGCATTTCATAAAAGGCATTGGGCAACCGAGCTCTTAATTTACGATTAATTGTGGGAAAGAACATATTTACTTGACAGTCTGACAATTTGCTTTTCCATAGGAGGTAAAATATACAAATACGTAGCAAATTCTAATCTCAAAGCTATCAACCGATATTTTACTACTATTCCTGAAGGTTCACTACTATCCCAGAAGTTTACAAATTGGGAAATATTTACAAACAAAAGAAATACCTCAACTTTCTACCTTAAGAAATTCTGTCTACTGGAAGGAATTGCAAAACGACTGGATACTGCTTTTCGCGTTAAGGAAAACGCAAGCGTCCATAAAGCCTGCGTTGGGCCACTAAAAAGAGACATCTAAGGTTATACACGTAACTTTCCTCAGCAGCAGAACTCGTAAAAACATCACCTGAACAACATCAGCAGTCCAATACCAATAGAAGCTTGAGTAGTGTCTCTCGAAGGTGAACTTTTGGGGGTTTACTTGACGCATTGTCAAATTAATTTGCGAGTATTTACACGTCCGGGTGAAAAGAGCAACCCAATTTATATTTGTTATCTTTGTATGGGTATTCTTAACATTTCATCATCATTATTTATGTAGTTAATATACACATTTCAATATACACATGCATGAAATAAAAAATATAAAACTAATTGGAAATGTTTGCCTTATTGTCAAGTTTTCTTATTACAACATTCTTTTGAAAGCTTCTCTATACCAATTTGCGGTTCTACTGTAGATTTTTATTCTTCATACATCCAAGTAGCAAAGATGCCCTTTCTCCCACTTTTTCTTCAAGTGTCTAGCTTCTTGTTAACATGGATATAACAAATATTCCTATGCCATGTTTTCATTCCAAAAACGCTCCCAATGGAGTGAAAAAGATAGGTTTATAAAACTTATATAATATGCGATCCACAATAAAGTAATGAAAAAATTAAATCTTATAAGAGTAAGGGGATTATGAGTAAAACATCGATATTCCTTATGTTATAAAATTCTCATTAAGCTTCTTAATAAAGAGCTCTAATGACTTATGATACTATAAGTTGAAATCTATGTAGCCTATTGCTCTATTAGGATTTGTGGTATATCATTTTCATTCCCATAATTATATATATATATATATATATATATATATATATATATATTCGAAAACAACAATAAATGCAGCATTTTCTAGTCTGGGGTTTGGCCAGTTTTCATCACCAGGCTGGCCACTTTTGATTGGTGATAGTCGGATATTTCGTCGAAACACTCAGAGCAAACCAATGGGTGTCCCTGACTAGTACCACTTTGCTGATCATGGCGATATTATTTTTATACCTTATTGACTTAATATTACAAACAGAAATCTTACAAACAGAATATACATTTCTCCTTTATACTATGTGTGATATAATAGTCCCCTATTAACGTTTGATCTATATGTAACAAACGTCATTGCATCTAAAGGTTTGTCTCTTATTAATGACCGAATATTTTCTAATGACTGTCCGCTATCCTCCCCCCTTACACAACTCACTAAAAACCTGTAGCCCGGTGTACTGTTACTTCTACACATATTAAATACAAAATGAAATGGTTCCTCCAAATCTACATTCTCTAATTTAGATGTTAAGAAATTGTTCCTTCCTTTCACAATTTCATATTTTACAGAGTTTAAACCTGCCTCAACAAAGCACAGAGGTACCGATATATTACTTCTAACACCAAGTAGTATTCTTTCTAGTTTACTGTAAGTCTTTTCTATGCTTCCAGCATTCGACGTCAACCAACTTTCAGAACTGTATAACAGGGATGACATCACAGCTGCATGAAATACTTTCATCTTATAGATAAATGGCATAGTTGTGTTTACAGCACAAAAAATTGCAAACTTGTTACCCAAAGAAGATGACTACTTATCATATGCCTCCAGTAGATATTTCATTTTTGCATCGTCTATAAACCAAGCCCCTAGATAAAAATACTGAGAGCAATATTCAACTTCTAAGTTACCAAACAGGAATGACTCTTTATCCTTTTTATCTCCATTAATAAAAAAAATATTTAGTTTTGGATGAATTAGCCCTCATGTCATTCTCCTCACAATAGTCCAATAGTACTTCAAACTTTTTCATAAACGTTTCACGAGATGTTGCGACTATAACGTGTCGTCCATCATGTAATCCTCCCCAAAACTCATCAGTTCCTATTATTTCTTTTACCATCTTTATAATTTTATCTATATAAATTACAAGTAATAAACAACTCGTTGGTGCCCCTTGTCGCACTCCAACCGAAGATTCCACAGAAGCAGACTTTAAGATGTTTTTTTTTTTTTTTTTTTTTTTTTTTTTTTTTTTTTTTTTCTACATAGGCTACCCTGGATTGCTAAAAGCATGAGTTTACCACATCCTATCGACTTCAAGTATTCAAGCATCTTTTTTCGAGGTACTTTATCATATACCTTACTGTAGTCCACAAATAACAGATACAACTTCTTTTTCTTGTATTGGACAAAATCAATTAATAAACGCAAAGCCATTATTTGCTCAACTAATCCCCTTCCCTTTGCGCTCCTGCCTAGCACTTATCAATGAAACTCCATAGTGATAATCTATTCGTTACCAGAATACCGTATATTTGGACAAGTGTATTCATAATGCTAATTCCCAGATAATTGCTGCAATCAAATATATTTCCTTTTTTGAACAAGTTTATTAGTTTATTACTACACCAACACAAAGGATAACATGTAAACAGGAATATAAAGTTGAAAATACACAACCGCTTTCACCGTCAAAGTCTAGTTGACTGTCTATTTCGGTCTAATATGATCTTTGTAAGTATTTTTATATATTACAGAGCTTAAACTTATTCGGAGGTAATTTTTCAGGTCTTTCATGTTCGCCTTTTCTTTGTAATAATATAATGATAATTTTTTTCCAAGTTGTAGGTATAGTGCATTCTTACAGATATCTTTTGTATGTATACACTGTATGTATATATGTATATACACAATCATATATATATATATATATATATATATCTATATATATATATATATATATATAAATACACTATATATATGTGTATATATGCATTTATATATATATATTTATATATATATATATATATATATGCCACTCATACCTCGAGCATAAACCTACAGCGTGACGTGGTATATCAGTACATAAACAGTGTATACAACAAACAGGAAGATAAACCTGTGAAGAGCAAGGTATCTAGCTATAACCCAAAGCAGTCTCTTTGAAGGCAATTACATAGAAAAAGCATATATTTCGATTACTTAGGGGTCTAGGTTCAATTGGAAACTATTATGATTAAACGAGATATTTTACGCCTTACTTCTCATCGGTAGTTATTTCTTCTGAGGTTGGTTATCAAACAAGAAATATGTTAGATCGGATAACAAGTTTGAAGGAGATTGGGAAGAGAAAATAAACTTTTGGAAAACAAACAGATTATGAAAATTAAGACGCCACTTTCTCTAGAAAGAAAAGTATTTAATCAAATAGTCCTATCAGTATTAACTTATGCCTCAGAAACGTTGAGCTTTACCAAAGCCTTAGATGTTAAGATATAAAAACAATAATAATGGAAGTAACACTATAAAAAAGAAAAAGAGCAACATGGATGCAAGACCAAACTAAAGTGGAGGATATTCTAACAACATGTAAGAACAAGAAAGAGTCATGGGCACAACATAAAATGAGAATGACGGATAGTAGAAGGACATTAAAAACACCAGAATGCTCCCCTAGAGATTGCAAAAGAAGCAGGGGAAGGAAGAGAAAACGATGAGTTGACGAGTAATGGCTTATCAGTATTGCGAAAATAAAGAACAGATTTTTTTTTAAAAATGGGTTATCACAAACATGGCTGCGATATTCCTTAAACAGGTGATCTTCTAAGTTAACGATCAATGAAGTTCAGATAACATTTGGACAATGATACATGTTATAAAAAACATCAAAATCTTCATACTCTGTGGTGGCCTATAGGAAACGTCCCTGCCTGGGAATACTCGACTGGAGTTCGATTACTGTCAAGCTCAATAGATCCTTGTAGTGTTTGCAATCTCACTATCCTTGTGATCTAAGGATACAGGGTTTGTGGGAGCCTATAGGTCTACCTGCTGAGTCACCAGCAGCCATTGCCTGGCCCTTCTTGATCCTATTTTGTGTGGAAAAGGGGCTTGGGCAAGGGTCATATGAATATTTGGTCATTCTTTAGGACACTGTCCATTTAACTAATGCATTCTCACTGTCCTTTGCCTCTGCCATTCAAGAGCGGCCTTTAATATGTTTTTACTAATCTTAGTCGACTCATATAACAGTTTTTGCCGCAAAAAAAAAAGTGGGCATAGTTTATTGACGAAACATATATTAGAAAATTGTATTAAAATATTAAATTTAAACAAGATACTGTAAGCCTCTTATAAAGTTTCAGAAAGGCTTACGATGCCCTCATTAAAGCAATTACCCGAAAGGTAAACTAAGCTCTAATCTCCACTCAGGAATTTGAAACTTAAGCTTCTGATGCTTTTAACTTTGAATATTTTTTCCCAGAAAAAAAAAAATACATTGCGTTCAGAAAGCTACTTATAAGTTTTCATAAAGACGATTAAATTCCTTTGTTGGTGAAAATAACTAACGTTAATCAAATTTTAAGTTTATTGATTTTTCATAGGTACCTCAAAACAGAATAAACTTTCAGATTGTTCTGGGTTTTCCCAGATTTGAAATATTAAAAATCTTAATCTCTATTATTTGTAAAGTAAAATCAGAATTGATGTGATATATTCCTCATATTTGTTTCTTAAACATTTCAGATTTTATATACATCTCCAAACCACTTTTTTTCTACTCAGAGACCTACAATGTATGTGTATCTGTATGTACATGCGTGTACGGTATATATATATATATATATATATATATATTCACACACACATTAATATATATATATATATATATATATTAATGTGTGTGTGAATATATATATATATATATATAAATGTGTGTGTTAATATATATATATATATATATATATATCAATGTGTGTGTATATATATATATATATATATATTGCATATGCTAATGATCAGTTGATAATATGATATTCTTAAAACATTTCTCATCTTTTCCCCCGTCACCTACATATACGGTTGTCTTCAATGATGCGCTATTTTAACTAAGTACCTAGAATTGCACTATAAATATGATTCTTCTATAGATACTAACGTTTCATATCCTGTAAGAAGCAGTCAAAAATCTATTGAGTTGATGATGACAAGAAATGGGAGCCATTTCCTGTCATCAGGCCAGTAACAGATAAGACCTTTTTTTTAATCGAAGCTCTGTGGTTTGTGCACCAGAATAGCTCACAAATGACAGACTGATAGATAAATTAGAATGCTATAAGGGGAAAAACAGATACACTATACAGTGCACTTTCTGTTTGGATTTTTCTTGGAATTTCAGAAAGTGGAATGAAAGATACGTCTTCAAAGACAAGAAACGGTTAATCAGCATCGTAGATTTGTTGTATAAATTTGAGTATAAACAAATAAAATGATAGTTTTTGATACTGTTGGATCATCAAGACACTCATCAAGCGACTGAGCAATGTTTTTTAAAGGTTTTTATACTTCCGATAAAAACTTTCACAGTAAGATAAATAATATCAGAAAGACAAAAATTTTGAAAACGATTTACATTAACGCAAGATGCGGAACGTTTTAGGAAAATACATTGGAATTTTTTTAGCCAAGTGAATTTAGAGTTCCTGGTGAGAGCTTATTTTAAGACTTTGGATAGCACTAAAAAAATTACATATTTTTACAGGTGAAATAAAAAAAACTGCATGGACAATTCATACTTCAAAACCCTGTAATTTAAACTTTATCATGTCCAACCTTAATTGGAATTCAAATTTGAATAGCAATAGCCTGTGGTGTAAAAAAAGTTTATCATAATTTCAATGTCATTTTACTGAGCAATGATGCCAGCACTCGTAAATCTCACCAGCAACTTTTTCAGTCGTTTTTCTTTTACACGCGCTAGTTACTCTCTTGCTACTACAAGGTGTCTCATAACATATCAGGCTACCATGCCACTCACTCCTCTCAGCCTCTCATGTTCCAAGCTTTTTCATTTCCTTTATACAGGAAAGTTAGAAAAAAGAAGTTTAGTCAAAAAGGATAGACATTTTCTTCTGGATTTGACCCTAAACATAAGTTCGTTTATAGAACAGAGGCTAATGTGACAGGAAACCTAATGTTCAATTTTTGCCTGAATAAAAAAAAATAAAAATGGAAGAGATAAAGGAAAGGAGGAGGATAGAGGTAAATCCATAAACACATGGGCACAACCAGTAATCAGATACAGCACAGTAATAGTCGAATGGACGAAGGCAGAACTCCACAGCATAGACTAGAAAACTAGGGCACATATAACAATATATAAAGCACTACACCAAAGAGCAAATACGGACAGACTATACATAACACAAAAGGAACGAGGGAGAGGACTACTAAGTATAGAGGACTGCGTTAACACTGAGAATAGAGCACTGGGGCAATATCTGAAAACCAGTGAAGACGAGTGGCTCAAAAGTGCATGAGAAGGACTGATAAAAGTAGACGAAGGCCCAGAAATATACAGAGACAGGAAAATGACAAAGAGAACAAAGGACTGGCACAACAAACCAATGCACGGACAGTACATGAGACAGACTAAAAAACTTGCCAGCGATGATACGTGGTAATGGCTACTGATGGGAGAGCTCAACAAGGAAACTGAGGGAATGATAACGTCGGCACAGGATCAGGCCCTAAGAACCATATATATTCAAAGAATGATAGACGGAAATAACATCTCTCCCACATGTAGGAAGTGCAATACTAAAAATTAAACCAAAAGCCACATGGCAAGCGAATGTCTGGCACTTGCACAGAACCAGTACAAGAAGAGGCATGATTCAGTGCCAAATTCTCCAATGGAACCTGTGCAAGAAACATTAGCTAATTTTCAGTAATAAGTGTTACGAGCAACAACCTGAGGGAGTGATGGAAAACGACCAGGCAAAGATCCTCTGGGACTATGGTATCAGAACAGATAGGGTGATACGCGCAAATAGACCAGATGTGACGTTCATTGACAAAATCAAGAAGAAAGTATCACTCAATGATGTCACAGTATTATGGGACTCCAGAGTTGAAGAGAAAGAGATTTAAAAATGGATAAGTATCAAGACCTGAAGATAGAAATAAGAAGGATATTGGATATGCCCGTGGATATTGTACACATAATCATGGAATCACTAGGCACGATCCCAAGATCCCTAAAAAGGAATCTAGAAAACCTAGAGGCTGAAGTAGCTCCAGGACTCATACAGAAGAGTGCAATCCTAGAAACGGTGCACATAATAAGAAAAGTGATAGACTCCTAAGACTACAAGATGCAACCCGGAACCCTACTATAAATACCACCCAGTTGAAAAGATTGTGATAACATGGAAAATAATAATAATAATAATAATAATAATAATAATAATAATAATAATAATAATATCTTACTATATTTATTATCATCATCATCATTATGAATATTACTACAATCAATATCATACTTATTAATTCTAATACTAAACATTATCATCAATAGTATTATCCTTACTATAATGACAATAAAGATAATTATTTATTATAGCCTTGCATTTTCGAATGAAGAATATTTTACATGAAATCCCTAACTACACTTTGTAGCCGCATTCTATACATTCTTTACTATAACATACACTAAGTATACCTTACAACTCGCTCACAAGTATTCCTTCATACGATTGCTTATACTGACAAACTTAACAAGTGGCAGTCCTAGTTCTACAACTCAGACTGACCTCTGATTGACTTTTATCGTTTAAAGGTTTAAAGGATGTTCATGAATGGCAGAGGTATAGAACAGTGACATTGCCCTAGAGACTGACCATATATATATATATATATATATATATACATATGATCAGCGCCCAAGCCCCTTCTCCATTCAAGCTGGGACCAGGGAGGGCAGACATTGGTTGATGACTCACCAGGTAGACCCATAGGTTCCTCCAAAACAACCATCCTTAGCTCACAAGAATGGTAAGGTTGCAGACTCTACAAGAAACTATTGAGCTTGAGCGGCACTCGAACCCCAATCTAGCGTTACCACAACCATTTTCTGACGTAAACTAGTTGGACTAATTGATTTTTAATAATTGCAATTATTTTTAATTGAATGCTATAAAAGGGGACTTATTAAATCTGTATACCTTATTTTGTACTTTTTCCTACGCTCCCCATTTAATTGACCTCTTAACTAAAATTATTATGATTTGATTAAGGTATACCTTTATTTTCAAACATTATACTTCCAGTCAAAATATTAGATGATTAAAAATTGATCCTTATGAAATATTTGAGGGAAATAAAATGTGTCTTACAACGAGGTACATTTCAGTGATATTTTCTCAGTAAAAATATTGTAAATTAGATCAAAACAATACATTCTTTCTAAACTTATAATTCTAATCCAATTTTGTTTTACCTAATGAAAATGTAATTAGAGAAATGAAGATATATACGTCTTACAGAATATTGAATTACTTAAAAATACTTAGCTAATATTAACATCATATCATACTTGTATAATGCTTTCTCACATGTTTCCTAAATAATGTAAATTAACTATTGCTCATATCACGCCTTTCCTTTTTTATTGCTTGAAATCTGCATACTATTTCTTTTTTTAAATTATTAAATTCCCTATATCAAATATTTCAATTTACTATATTAGATACATTTGTTCACTTATCTTTTTTTAATTATTACCAGCAACCAGAAACGCTCTCTCTCTCTTTCTCTCTCTCTCTCTCTCTCTCTCTCTCTCTCTCTCTCTCTCTCTCTCGTGTGCCGCAGTATGTTAGGTCGTGTTAATGATAAATATCCGGGATATGATGTATAAGCTAAATAATTCTGGAAGTGTTGAAAAAAATTATTTGTCCATAAGATGAAGTATTTTTTTTTTAGGAATTCTATAAAATTTAGTTTTTTTGGGTAACTAAACGAATATATAAATGAATGTAACAAAGACGCCCATAAAATGATAAATTAAAGATATCCAAAACTTCATCTAGAATACATGGATGTCACAGCATGTCATATATCTTTTCAGAACCTTTTCTAGGAAATAAACCGTATCATCTTTACTAAATTTTTTTACTTATAGAAAAAAAAAGAAAAAAAAACAGCGACTAGGAACACCGCCCTCTTTAACCACTTTTCTCTCTCTTGAGATAAATGATAAATCGAAATACCCAAAATAAACCCTATAACGAATTAACCCTTGCATATTCCACCATCTTCCAACAACGAATGACGCATCGCCCTCCCCACCCCGTCCTAACCCACAGCCATCGTCGGTGCTACGTTAAGGGCCATTTCCATTCTCTTCCACCTCAGACAACATAACTCCCAGCTCTTAACTAAGAGCTGTCAAGATCCCACCACAACAAGTGGTGGAAGTTGAGTTTCCTGGCGATGTTTGCAATATCAGAAGCGGGGACGGCTTGCCATGACTTTCACTGAATACACTTGACACGAGGAGAGTCAGTGTCTCGTTGCGTAATTTGTAAATGCCAGTGGACTAGCTTTGCCATCATCTGGCCGTTCTCTGAGTGTATAGAACGTCGTGGGAAGGGGAAGAAAGGATCTATTCTATCGGAATTCAAAGGATATTTGTACGTGCCAGATGAAATAAGTCCTTGTTATCCTTTGAAGAATAACCTACTTATTCTATCATACACATATTGAATTCCTCAAGGGTTTAAAGGTCATCGGAAATTATTTTCATTTATATTGAACGCTCTGAGGAACATGTATAGTTAAGAAGATATTATGCTAACTAAAACATGCATTGCTGATGAATGTCACCATTATCTTTTGTTAATAGTTCAAATATTTTAGAGAGTTTGAAGATTTTTCCCTTCGAATATCAGTTTTTCTGATGCAAAGAAAAAAAACCACACAAATGCTTTAAAAAATTTAAACAAATGAGCCTTGGAAAAAGAAAAAAAAAAAAGAGTTATTTGGATTACGAATAATTAAAAACATGTAGAAGGTTCATAAATCAAAAGAGATCACAGAAGGTTGGCATAATAAGAAGTATTATCTATGGCAAGGGAAATTTGATAGGTAATATGATTCTATTCGAGGAGTGATTTTTTATGAATGATACAATAAGACATTAAAAAAAATTGGAAATAAATATCTAAATGTTATACAATCCTGAAGTAAATTGGATAGTCAGAGGTAAATGTTTTTATCAATGAAGTTTATTAACGGATATCATGGTTGGAGTGAGAAATTGAAATCTTTAGGAGATATATAAACAAGTTTCATTATTTTGTACTCACCATGTATTGCACTGCAGATTTATGTGTGTATGAGAGAGAGAGAGAGAGAGAGAGAGAGATGGAGACGATGAGAGAGAGAGAGAGAGGGGGGGGGGGGTTGGAGGATACGTTTAGTTCCTAATAACAGATTCCATCATATTTTTCTCCCTCGCGTTTTTTCGAAGTTTCTATAGATTATATGTGAAGGATTTAAATTTATGTTCATCTGTTCTTGTAATATTTTATTTAGATTGTTCATCTTCTCTTGTAGTTTATTCATTTCCTTGTTTCCTTTCCTAAAAGTTTTATTTTTCCCTGTTGGAGCCCCTGGGCTTAGAGCATCTTGCTTTTCCAACTAGGGTTTATAGCCTAGCTTGTAATAATAATAACAACAGTAACACATTTTCCAAAGATTTTAGTTAATCGAAATATAAAAAAGATTATGACGTATATATATATAATATATATATATATATATGTACACACATAAAGTACGTATACTGTATATATGTATGCTTATGCATGTGTATAAGTGGGTGTATGAGTGATTGTGTGTATATGTAATTATAATTAGTGACATTGTATGTGCATACAGTTTATATTGATCTGGGGAATAGTAGCAATGAAATCCAACGACTATCTTCGGAAGATAAAAAAAAAGTAAGAAATTAATGGTGGTTTACATAACACAACCTTCTTAGTATATCCCTTAGAAAAGTGTCCTATATACAATAATGATGTACTTGTACTACCAAATATAATTAGTTATAATTGAAAAGATTTCCATTACATTTCTTATGATTTACATTTTACTTAGCAAAGCTCCTGCTAGTAGAGTGGTGACGTATTTGCCTAGCATTTCCATGGCGGCAGATCCATCCAGGACCGTGAGTTAAAACTGTTTACTGGAGAAGGCACTGCTATGGTTTTGGTTTGGCACCACAATGGGGGCTTGGGCTTGTCCGGCTGACATTCTGGTGAGCATCTATTCTGATGAAATTGAAACCAGACACCTTTAACCTTTTTCCCTCACAAAATGTGAATGAGACACAATTCTAAATGCCGAGACGCTCAACCTATTAATTAACAACGAAACGTTGTGTTGGCGGGGTGGTAGCGTCCTTGCCTGTTAACAGACAGACTGGAGTTCGAGTCCCGCTCAAACTCGTTAGTTTCCTTGGTCCACTGCAATCTCTCCATCCTGTGAGCTAAGGGATGGGGGGTTGGGGGAGCCTGTAGGTCTATCTGCTGAGTCATTGACAGCCATTGCCTTGCCATCCTTGTTCCTAGCTAGGGTGGAGAGGGGGCTTGGGCACTGATCATATGTAATATGGTCAGTCCTCTAGGGCATTGTCCAGCTTGATAGGGCAATGACACCGTCCCGGGCCTCTGCCATTATGAGCGACCTTTAAACCATTAAAACAATACATTTATCTCCATGTTCTCTTTGTTAACTTTATATTGAATAGCTTTTATTTCTTGTTTTAACCTACTGTATATCTGGTCCTAATACATGAGAGAATTTCCTTAGAAATGTAATCAAGAATAAGGTTTTGATTCATAAGAAATTGTTTTCAATGTAATATGGATGAAGAAGATTAGTAGAGTTTTTAATACACATATTACTCTTCATATTATTGCAACGATTTGCAGTATAATATCTATAACATTGCAAATTATTCCCCCTTTCCTCTATAATCTCTCTCTAACTATTAACTGCTTTCATTTGCTTGAATCTTCTCGAAAGTTTATTTCATATATCTTTCGCATCTTGATATTCCTCTGTGGCGGAAGGATAATGTTTTTTTCATTCTTTTTCTGAAGTGATTTTTATTTCTCTGTTCACATGAATTGAAAAATAAAGACAATCACAAAATATTCATTTTCTCGCCTTCTCTTCTTTTTATTGGAAAACTTGCTGATGGCTGAAAATATGTAAGTTAAGAAATGAACACCTGTGTTTCTCTTTATGAAATAAAAGGACCAAAAGATAAAAACAGATTACAAGTTCAACGTGTGAGCAGATTGCAATATCACTCTAAAAAAATTGTAACAGGAGTATAGCATTATCTCTCTCTCTCTCTCTCTCTCTCTCTCTCTCTCTCTCTCTCTAAGACAAGTGACCACTGGGAGGTTTTTTTACACATCTGGATAATTATATTATATATATATATATATATATATATATTTATTATGATGAAAATACTATCAATAAAACTGGACTCTATGACATTTTTTTCCCAGATATAAATAGATTATACAAATTTCTTACCCAGATAATGTCCGAATAGTTTCCTTGAAGTGATTGTTTGCCTATATTGCATTTCTTTTATCCATGTGTATACATAATGTAGACTCCCTTGAATAATGTCTACACAGAACTAAAAGCGACCAATATCTATTCTATATGATTGTTCCTATTAGCTATTCACATTTAATATTCTACAGAAGAAATCACCGCATTCGCTCTAAAACCATTCTATGTGACTATCTTTACTCTGGACTCGTCCTATCCATAAACATTATATAAACTTCAAAATATTCTACGGACAACAACATCCATCTCTCCGATGTCTATGTTAACATTCCCGGTTCCATCTTCGTGATTTCAATAAAACCCTCATCTTTTTATTACTCTCGTCACATTCCAAGCACAACTTTTTGCTTAGTCAAGTTTCTCAGGTTGCAATTCATTAACATATTCAGTAGTCTATCATTCTCTGTTATCAAACCTGAACCACAATCGCTTATTTGCACACAATTATACTGTGTATATATATATATATATATTATATTATATATAATGTGTGTGTATTTATGGTGTGTGTGTGTGCGGGTAGTTATGTGTGTGAGTGTATATTTATGGCTGTTCTGAAAGTTATTTGTAATAGACTACAAATGCACGCAGATATGATATCAAATTGTGACAATTTCATAAACCCCATTTCCTTTCCAGCTCTAAGCGCATTGCACATGGTTCAGTGATATTCCAATATCATTACTACTCTAGAGTAAAAATAATAAATATGCGGCTGTAACGATATTTTTTTTTAAAACTACAGGATACATATTTTGGCTTAATACTACGAAACGTGAAGATCAGTAGGAGATAGTGAATGAAGAAGTATTGATTTAAATCTCAAAATAGAGAATAACGACGAAATCTAACAGAGGCCATATATATATATATATATATATGTACACACACACGCACATAATATATATATATATATATTGTGTGTGTGTGTGTGTGGTATATATATATATATATATATATACAGTATGTGTGTGGGTATGTGTGTGTATATAAAATTTCCTTCGAGTCTACGCTCAGTGGCAATATCAAACATATAACTACTCCGTCTCTCCCCTTCAATCGGGCAGGGGGAAGAGACTATAGTCATACCCGGGTGAGATGGTTGTAGTTAGGAAAGGGGGAGGGGTGAAAAAGGTTGAATATCTGTGTGCGTGAGTGTTCATATATAAGCAAAAATTTAACCGTCATTGATGGAGATTCGTGTAGAGTAGTATGAGAAATAATTTCCTTAAACTAGTTTAAAATAATCAGTGTGACGGGCCGAGAGAAAGGTTGCGACTCAAAGGCAGGAAGCAATCAACTGAGTAACTTTATTATAGAACACTCTCCTTTATATACCAAAACCTCAAGGCAACAGGCATTTTCATGTTCACAAGACAGACAATGTTACAGAGGAAAACCAGAGACATAGTTATTCAGGTTCTTTTTAGTGCGAGGGGAAGAGCGCAGATACAAGCATAATTTGTACAAAATAATTTATGTACGATCGTGTGACACACGGTTGGTCGATGGCTTCCCCCTTAAAAATGACATACTGTACATGGTGAATAGGGCGCCCTGATCTAGAGAGTCGAATGTAGGTGGGTCATCTGGCAAAGATAAGAAGGTTTTGACGATCATTGGAGACCCTGTCTTCTTTGCTACAAATGTTTAGTAGGAATGCTTTCGGACTGAGTAGGATCACAAGGAAAGGGCCCGTGGTAAGGGTCATTAGCTGTGGCTTTTTAGTGTCGTTGCGCAGGAAGACGTGTGTTGCAGAGTGCAAATCGATGGTATGTGATGCTTTTGCTGGGGGCTTGTAAGAGTGGCGGCACGGAGTAAATTTTCCAACAACGTGACGTAGGCGCTGGAGATCGTCAGAGGAGGTTGTAGAAGGAAAAAATTCGGCAGGGACGACCAACGGATCGCCATACACCATAGAATGCTGCCAAGACGTCGAGGGCATCTTTAGGAGTGGTCCTTAGTCCCAGGAGGAGCCAGGGAAGCTGTAGGTAAACCAGTTGCAATCCTTGCAGCGGGACATCAAAGCTGCTTTGAAGGTGCGATGAAAACGTTCAACCATTCCATTGGCAGCGGGGTTGTAGGCCGTTGTCTGATATAGGGTGATGCCCAGGAGATTCGCTAATGATTTCCACAGTTGAGAGGTGAAAATGGTTTACCCTGTCAGAAGTATATGCTCAGGAATACCAAATCTTGAAATCCATCTAGAGAGTAAGGCAGATATACATGAGGCGGATGTATGCAGTTTCCATGGGAATGGCTTCAGGCTAACGAGTGGAGCGGTCGATGACGGTAAACAGGTAACGATGTCCTTTTGTTGTGGGTAGGGGGCCTATAACGTCGACGTGAATGTGTTGCAAAACGACGCTGAGGTTGAGGAAAGGTGCCAACTCTTGAATCCGTGTGTCGATGTACTTTGGAAGTTTGGCAAGAAGTACAGGCGCAGACCTAATCCTTAGCAGCCTTAGAAATGCACGTGCTAAATGAACTTTGCCTTCAGCAGCTGTGCAGTAGAACGGCACGAGGGCTGCAAAAGCCCGAGAATTAAATCAAACACCTGCAGTCGCATGGGAGCAGGAATCCATGGTCGGGGTCTACCAGTACTGACGTCACAGAGGAGGGTGGCGTTGGAGTCTTCGAGGGGAAAGTCTTCCCAATGGAGGGACGTGCAGGATGTCCTACATGCTTGATACTCTGGATCCTGTCGTTGGGCTTCAGCCAGGGCGTTGTAATCCAATCACAGTTGAACAGCTGCCAAAGTGTTTCTTGATAGGGCATCGGCACGGGATTAATTTTCCCAGGGACGTATTGAAGGGTTACAATTGTATTCAGCTATGGCGGAGAGATGTCGGCGTTGACGGGCGGACCAGGCGTCAGACTGTCGAGTGAAGGCGTGCACCAGAGGCATGTGGTCTGTGCGAATGACGAAGGGCGTACTTTCTAGGAAATGACGAAAGTGACGGATAGCCAAGTGCACCGCCAGCAATTCTCGATCGAAGGTAGAATAACCTGATTCTTCCTTGGACAGTTTTCTGCTGAAGGAGGCCAATGGGCAGGGCGAGCAGTTGACCACCTGCTCGAGTACTGCACCAATAGCGACATCGCTGGCATCGGTGGAGAGAAGGAGTGGGGCGTGTGGGATAGAAAATGTGAGAGCCGCAGCACTTGATAGAGCTTTCATTGCATTGCAGACGGCTGCTTCTTGAAGGGGACCCCACTTCAGGTCCTTTGGCTTGCCCTTGAGGGAGGTGTAGAGGGGAGCAAGAGTGGCGGCAATGGCTGGTAGAAAACAGTGATAATAGTTGATCATGCCCGAGAATTCCTGCAGAGCTTTGACGGTCGAGGGCGAGGGGAAGTTCTGAACGGCTGCTACCTTCTTATGGAGAGGATGCACTCCTTCAGGAGTGATACGGTGCCCTAAGAACAACACTTCGTTGGCCCCAAGGTACACTTCTTGTACCGGACTACAGGGCCGTTTTGTTGCAGGCGGGTCGAGCACGATGCGCAGGGGACGGAGGTGTTCCTCTTTTGAGGAGGAGAACACAAGTATGTCGTCCATATAATATACACAGAAGGGAGGTCCCCTACTATGCCATACAAGAGACGTTGAAACGTGGCCCCAGTATTACGAAGGCCAAAACAGGAGTAATTGAAGGTGTATGTACCAAACGGAGTGGTGATGGCGGTCTTGGGGATGTCTTTTGGGTTCATAGGCACCTGATAATAACCTTTCAGGAGGTCGAGCGTAGAGAAAACCTTCGCTTTTTGCAGTTAGGAGGTCACGTCGGCAATGTTTGTTAGGGGGTAGTGATTCAGGTTCTGTTTGCATGTTTAGGCGCCTGTAATCCACGCATGGACGGAGGGAGACGTCTTTCTTCAGAAAGATGTGTAAGGGTGACGACCATGGGCTGGAGGCCTTTTGGCAAAGGCCCAATTCCTCCATTTCGGCGAACATCTGTATGGCAGCTGCCAATCATTCCGGTGCCAGACGTCCGAATTTTGCGAAGACTGGGGGTCCTGTCGTCTTGATATGGTGATAAATACCATGCTTGGCAGGAACCGTGGGCGTTTGGAGAAGTTCTGTACGGAAAACTTCCGGGTATGACGTGAGGAGGTGGGCGTAGGCATCAGTGGGTGCGCTGATGAGTGGAGAGCGAGGTTAGAGGGGGCGGGTTGAAGAGGTGTCGACAAGTACGAGTGTGCGTTAACCAATCGTCGGTGGGAGACATCGACCAGAAAGTGGAAATGAGAGAGGAAATCCGCACCGAGGATTGGTAATGTGACATCAGCAGCAAGAAACTTACAATTGAATTTACCGTTTCCGAACAATAATATGATGTTCTCGTAACCCTAGGAGGGTATCGCAGATCCGTTGGGCAGCTACCAAGCGGACGTCAGCAGATGTAGACAGTGTACATTGTGCCTTGAAGTGTTTCCTTGGTAAAAGAGAACGACAAGCACCAGTGTCTACCAAAAATTGCACGTCCATTCCTGTATCCTGTAAAAAAGAAAAGATTAGAAACACAGGAGGCCGCCGCCATGAGCGATGGCTTACTTACACGTTTTTTTGGCCACTGACAATCCTTGGCAGATTTCTTCGTGGTTGCCCTGAATCTGAAGTGGTAGTAGCAAAACTGCAGCGGATGGGAGGTAGTAAGTGGCTGTAGAAGTCGTTCGTTACGGCGCGAGTGATTGGTGGGTGGTGGGCGGCTTTATCGCTGCTTCAGCAGGTCTCGGGGTAGGCGTGTTTGTCCTACGGCATTCATGTCAGCTTCGGTCGACGTTGAATAGGCATCCTCTTCGTCAGGGGTGGAGGCGTTGATGGAGGTCTTGAAGTAGCTGTCCATAAGGGCATTGGCTTTGGTCATCAAGTCCCTTATGGGTAAACTTTCGACATAGGGTATGGCAGAGCGTATAGGTCCAGGTAAAATAGCGTATCCAAATGGCACGAAGTAGGTTCACCTCACGAGAGAGAGCCGTCTGCGGCAGGTTGAAAGGGGAGCGATACTGGTCATTTCCCTGATGGCAAGAGAAGCCCTTTGCTACCCCAACAGTTTTTGCAGGGGCTGAAAAAGCATTGCTATACGGGCGGCTGGCGACGGCGAGTACTGCTGCAGATTTTATGTTTTAAGGCCGTCATACGCTATTGGGGTGTCTCCTTGTTCACAAAACCAATCGGATATTTCCGGGAAGGTGTCCTCGGGTATCGCCGCGAGAACATAATCTGCTTTAGTGGTTGAGTGAGTCACGCCCCTGATGCGAAACTGGACTTCTGCGCGCTGAAAACCAAGCAAACGCCTCTCTGCTGGCAAACGATGAAAGTTTGAATGTGGCGGCCACAGCACCAACTGCCGTAAAGTCCGCCATAGTACGAACGATGGAGGGGCGAGAGGGTGCGGGTGGAAGGCGGTGGGAGCGAGTCGACTTCCGGGGTCACCAATGTGACAGGCCAAGAGAAAGGTTACGACTCAAAGGCAGAAAGAAATAACTGAGTAACTTTATTATAGAACACTCTCCTTTATATACGAAACCACAAGGGCAACAGGCATTTTCATGTTCACAAGACAGACAATGTTACAGAGGAAAACCGGAGTTATGATTATTCAGGTTCTTTTAAGTGCGAGGGAAGAGCGCAGATACAAACATAATATATACAAAATAATTTATGTACGATCGTGTGACACACGGTTGGTACATCAGTGACTTTTACTAGCCAATAAATAGATAGGGAACCATCAAAATGTGTATTAACAGTAGAGAGAGAGAGAGAGAGAGAGAGAGAGAGAGAGAGAGAGAGAGAGAATCAGTTGCGGTAAGTAAGAAAGAAAATCTATAAATAATATTCTTGATAATTTCACCAAAAAAATTTCATTTAACAAACATATCGTAAAAAACTAATTAAATAATGTCCGATTATCTATGATTCACTTTCTTACATCGCATTTCTTTGGATAACATAAATTGAGTCGTCCTTAAGCAGTCTTTACCAAAGCAGGGAAAGTTCAATCTCAACATGACGTACTGATTACATGTGGATGTTTATCAATAACATGGAGTCATTTCTAACATCCAGAAACTAGCCCCCCCCCCCCCTCTCTCTCTCTCTCTCTCTCTCTCTCTCTCTCTCTCTCTTTATATATAGTATATATATTTATATATATAGTATTTCCCAAACGTAGAATTCGATATTACATGCCATGTGGGTTGATATCCACATTGATTAAAATCACTAGTGATTTATATATATTATATATATATATTATATTAATATATATATATATATATATGTGTGTGTGTGTGTATATATACACACATATACATATAAACATACAAACACGCTCACACGCACAGACACGCACACACACACACACACACACACATATATATATATATATATATATACATATATATAGTATACAGTATGTATATATATATATAATATATATATAGTTATCATCACCATCATCAGCCGTTAATAGTCCAATGCATAACAATGGCCTCAGTCTTGTCCTTCCACTGGTCTGCTTATACCCACAAATTTTCTTAGTTTGTCAATCTATCATCTTTTTTTCCCCTACTTCTTTTGCAATCTCCTGGGACCCGGTCTGTCGTCTTAATGTCCATCTATTACTTGTCATTCTCATTATAAGCCCCCCCCCCCCTTGCCCATGCATATATGTGTGTTTGTTTGATTATATAAGTTCCATAGTCTATGATAATTCATATAAGTTGTTGAGTCCTTATGCCCGATTCATCTCGAAGAAATAATGCTCATATCTACATGAATTACATTAATAGTTGATAAGAGATTCATCACGTCATAAACGGTTTTAGTATCCCACTGATGACAAGCTTTGCTGATTTGGTAAAGTTTGGAAGATGCATTTTTTTCTGAAATAAAGAAACACTTTATGGATATAAAATTGTAGCTCCAGAACAACAGTGTTTGAAGGATATGGGATGAGATTATCCAAAGCCTTGAATAGGATATAATTGATAATTTTTTACGAATACTAATTGATTTTCAGAATTTCCAATCTAGTTTGAAAACTCAAGACCTATTTCAAATATGTTGGTTGATAGATTTGGTCTGTATTGGTCTAAATAAAGACCTTACTTTTCTTCTATTAGTCACTAACGAGAGAGAGAGAGAGAGAGAGAGAGAGGAGAGAGAGAGAGAGAAATGCTTCTCTAGGTGTCAACTATATCATATTGAAAAATATGTCTTAAAAACGCCGTTCTCTACTGTCCTATGAGTAACCTTTCACTTGTTGTCCATTTCAAATCTGTCAGTGTTTCTACAAATAAATTTTTGTCACTGAAACCCCGATTTCCTTTTTACCTTACGGCAAAATAAAGATGATTATCATCAGCCAAGCATATAACATTCAGCCAGAATTTTGAAGATATAATTACAGCAAACAATATATAAAAACCTTTTGTGAGGACGTTTCCATATGCCACCCGAAAGAAAATCAGGGGAAGAATCTCTAACCTTTAAGTAAAATTTTCATGAATGAATAAAATATGTGTGATATTGTCAATCACTCACAGCTAAGAGAAGTAACTTTCAAGCATTCGAATTTGAGGAGTGCATTCGTTCTATCAAAACGTGTTCTGCTAAGACGTCGTAAGTCGGTGTACGTCATGGTAACGTGTCCGTTCGAGGACATAATTGATACGAATGAATTCAAGTGATGCAACACGGAACTCCATAAGTCATATGGCATCCAATTAAATCCTTCTCCGAGGTGAATCATCATTTGGGAAATGCATTAAACGAATCCGACATTTATTAGCATTTTCGCTTTCCATAGAACTGAATTTATTGGAAGTATTTAAATATCCGACTAATACGTTTGGACAATTCGACTTTCATATAGAAATCTACCATTTTGTACCTCCATATTTAGCAGAAATAGGCAATCTTAGGTCTTTTGGAGGTAAACGTATATTCTCTCTCTCTCTTTTCTCTCTCTCTCTCTCTCCCCCCCCCCTCTCTCTCTCTCTCTCTCTCTCTCTCTCTCTCTCTCTCTCTCTCTCTCGTCTGATGTCTGAAGAAACTAAAATAATAAGTAGAGCATAATAATAACTGTATATAATATGAGGAAATACTTTTGAGTCATCAGGCAGATGAAAAGAGATACTAACATTTCATAATGATGCCACTGAGTCTATATGGTATTTTGAGGACGGTTGGAAGCTCCGTTCAATAATTATTTGGCATAATTTTCCAAGTTTAACTGCAAGTGTCCCCGAAATACCCTATGAACGTTAGCAGACAGAATGCCTAATGACATAATGCCTAAGGGACATAATGCCTAAGGACATAATGCCTAAGGACGAAATGCCTAATTCCTCAACATGGACAAAATGCCTAACAGACATAATGCCTATGGCCTAATGGCCAAAACATCTAAAAAGGGATAAATAAAGTGACTCAAGAATAGAGGAATAAAAACTTGTAACAAGTGTTTTTTTTTTTTTAACAATTGCTCTTTAAAAACGTAATACAGACTAAAATCTTAGTTTTCTTTAAAAAAAAAAAATAACATACTGTAAATAAATTTATTTCATTATGAATAGGTTATTTACCATAATTGAAAGAAAACTCAAAAAATTATGCGCCATAGCCCTTAGATAGGATAAACCCTTCATCATTATTGTAAGTTGTATGAATTTTTTTGATCCGTTCATTTACTCGAATATATTTCTTATTAACTTTTTCAAAAGTTGCACCTAACAATAAACTTGGTACTTGCTTGTTCAGGTTTGATTTTTTTTTACAAGCTTGGAGAGAGTTTGGTGAGTAATTGAAACTTTCTTGTTAAAAGCATAGTGCCATCCTTCTAGAGAGTTCATAGTTCTCGGCAAATTGATTCTATTCTATGGTACACATTCTACATTTGAACATCGAAGGGTTGGGCGTCTTCGTCGACATCTCTGAACTATTCCGAGCCATGTAATGTCAAAATATTAAAATAATTCACTCAGAATTTCGTCAGTTCATGGTCGATTGAAGTAAAAAATTCTGTGAAAAGATCAGCCACATCCTCTGGAAGAACAAAAGCAAAGGCTTGTATTTGTTTGATTATGAAATCATTGTCATTATTTGTGTACCATCGCTGGAGACCAATATTTTGTATATTGCACCAAAGACATTGACTGAAATGAAAGACACAGCCATTGACTGAAGTATTTGGAAAACATTGCTTAAAACTTTTTAGTGCTGCTTGTTAATAATCAAGAGTCACAGACTCTGGGAAGATCTCTACTAATTTCGATAAATTTCTTCAAAATTGCTAAATAAGATAATTTTGCTTAGAAGGTATTTTGTCCATTAGGCATTTTGTATATTAGACATTTTGTCCATTAGGCATTATGCCTGTTAGGCATTTTGTCCGTGCTGAGGAATTAGGCATTTTGCCCGTAGGCATTCTGTCCTTAGGCATTATGTCATTAGGCATTCTGTCATACTACCCCTATGAATAAAGATATACTTCAGCATACGTGACTTATCTCTTCTCGTTTATTCACGAGTGACACCAAAATATCTTATGAATAATAATAATAATCTATCCAAATATGTTTGGCTTTCTTTTGCTTGTTTACTTGCTGGAGCCACTTAAAAAGATTACGAATATTGCGAAATATGTCAGGCAGATCGATTCACACCCGGGAACCTGTGTTTAAGCTATTTACTGGGGAGACCACTGCTGTGGTTGGGCAACACAGTGGGGGGTTGGGCTTGCCCGGCTGACGTTCTGGTGAGTATATATTCATGTGAGACTGGAACTGAAACCCTACAACTTTACACTTTAACATCAGTGAATAGAGGACAGATATTATGTTTGTACCAACTATTGCTCATTGACTGAGAATAGATAATGTCATGATTATCCCAAGATTTTTGTTCAATGATTGACAAGTAATTCAGTGTACGATTTGTCATCTAAATGAAATTGTTTTTATTGAAACCCTTTTAAGAATTTTGTTAATATCTAATATAAAAATTTTCTGGTACAAAAAATACATCTAACAGAAGCCAGCAAACAGTTACTGACATGAACTTAATTTAAACAGAAACATGTTAGATAGTATATTGCTTCGCCTCCCAAGTCTTCAAATTTTATATGCAACGCAGTAGTTGATTGCTGGGTTAGCGGGGCTGCCTTGAATAAAATCCGCTAAATAAACTTCGAACAATATCCTACTCCATATTTACGGCACTGATGCTCTCCTGATCTCTTGATGTTTGGTAAGCACTTGGGTTTTTTACCACTTATGAATTGTAGACAGTATGATGTTTACGGCTCTGTTTAGTCTCTGTGAGTTTGTTGAATAATGCACGTCAAATAAATAACACATACCACTGACACATACTTTGACTAATGGGTCACACTGTGACCCAAAAAGCTGTAGGAATACAGCTTTGAGCCTTGTAATGTGTGTAAACGTCGACTGGTAATTTACACAAAGAGAAGCCTTCGTAGTTAACTTTGAGTGTGAAGTGTTTCGTCTGAGCTTTATTCCTTTCCAGTTGGCAATGTTAAAATTTCCTGTGGCAGTCACCAAGACTACAGATCTTGGCGTTGACTTTCAAAGGATTCCCAAAAAGTATATTCTTCGCAAATTTCCATTGTGATTGGGCAGTTTGCAAACCTCTGCAAATTCATGTTGGAACTTTGCTGTTACATTAATAGTCTCTCCTTTACTTGGAACTACGTCCGAACAAATGACGTTTTCAACTGATTCAGCTTGACCAGAGTCAATATCTGGATCTTCGCAGCTGATACCCGGCAAAGTGTAAACTGACGGTATGGAGAGAATAACCACTGATCCTTTCGAACTCTAGAACTTTGAGCAAGTGTATTCCCAGATAGATCGCATATGCCTTATATACTTGTCATGACCCCAGACGATAGGGCGAACTTTTTTGTCGGTGAACACGATATGTTTTAAGCTGGGACACAAGGATACTTCGAGTGAAGAGAAGACGGACGTTCCCTAAACGTTCAGTGTATGGCGACAAATACCAGAGTCGGTTTCCCTTCTCTTTTTTTGTGTCATCTCAGAATATCAACAAACGTATTTGACTGAAATTCTCCCATACGGACCGAATTCATTACCTATTGTATAAAACGTTTGCCAAATCATGTTGCTATTTCTATATAATATATATATATATATATGTGTGTGTGTGTGTATACTTCATATATATATATATATATATATAAATATATATATATATATATATAATATACTGTATATATGTGTGTGTATGTGTGTGTGTGTATGTGTGTGTGTGTATACAGTGTGTGTGTGTGTGGATCTCTTTCTGGGTGCGATACCTCAACGTAGTGGTATGTTTTGTGTATCGTCATGATCAGTAGAGCTGTACTAGTCGAAGCCATTCCCACTAGGTTGGTTTGCTGTGAGCGATCACACTGAAGTTTCCCACTATCACCAATCCGCAGTGGCCAGCGTATTGACGAAAAAGGCCAAACCAGAGACATGTCCTAAGGGACATGTCTGATATATTTGTCTTGCAGTGTCTGTTGATATATATATATATATATATATATATATATACATATATAGAGATATATATACATATATAGAGCTATATAAATTATATATATATATATATATATATATACATATATATATATATATATATGTATACATATATATATTTATATATATATATATATATATATATATATTTATATACATGTATAGAGATATATATATATTACGTATATATATATATATATATATATGTATATATACATATATATATATATATATATAAGATAGATAGATAGATATATGTATGTATGTATACAGATGTATATATATATATATATATATATACAACTTTCTTTAACGAAGTTGACTGAAGGAACTGTGTACGAGGTGAGTGTATACTTAAAACTGGCTAATCTATAAATACATTTCCGGGATATTTAATGATTATTAGAAGAACGTATCCATAAGGCTTTTCAGAGTCAGGAATTAGAATACGCTTATAACATAATCTCAGCAAAAGATTTCCCTTCCTTCAACATCCTTACTACAATAGTATTTACTTCCAACGCCTTTTGGCTTTGTTGTCATTTTATCATTACCATTATTTACACTCACTTTCAAATTTGTATTTGTACAAAGACATTAATCTTTTAACCTAATTCTACTGCTTATCTATTTTACTAGCAAAGACTTATGCATCATTAAATATTTTTCAATGATAAAATTATACGTAACAAGTGACCAACGTCGATATGTATATGTGTAATAAATGAAATAGTTGTTATTACATGTTTGAAACACATGACGTAATATGTCATTTTGGATGAAGATGCTAGCCGTGAGATTTGCTGTAGTCATGTAAAATCCTAAACAGGATGCACTATGCAGCCTCGGCAATGTAACATTTTTCTTAAATGACAACACCAATGCATCAGTGTGATGGAAGATTGTGACGTCACAGGATGGTGGTGTCTTCCGAGAAAGAATGTAACAGTTTCCACATTGTGTTTAAATGCTACGTCAACTAAGCATACGATATCTGTGATATCGATAGTTTAATCAGTTCATATCAATACTTCACCAGAATTGGTCATCCGACCAAACCAGCTCCACTCCTATGAGGGAGATGTTTAACTCTGTTGTTTTTAGAGAATAAATACTTTTTAAAGCTAATAAGATGAGCTTCGTTATCCAGCCTTAACATCTTAAACAACACATACTCAATGTGTGCTTATAAAATTATCACACTAATACATGCACATGTTTACAAAGGGATATATAAGATTTAATACCAAGTAACAACGCTTGCCCAATGGAAAAAAATTAAAAAAAAAGTATTACCGGTTTTGCTGCATATTGCAGTAGAAATTTTTTTTTCTCTCTCTCTCTCTCTCTCACTCTCTCTCTCTCTCTCTCTCTCTCTCCTCCTCTCTCCTCTCTCTCTCTGTCTCTCTCTCTCTCTCTCTCTGTCTCTCTCTCTCTCTCTCTCTCTCTCTCTCTCAGAGAGAGAGAGAGAGAGAGACTTCCTGAGGGCAAAACTATTGCACCCATGATTACTATACAGAAACGAACAACGATGCTATGGAGAGAAAAGTTTCATCTACACAAAGTCCTCTTAACTGGTGAGACCATTGTCCACCTCATTTACATACGATGGCAAAATATGATAGTGTAATGAAAAGAGGATAAAACTAAAAGCGGGAATGTGACGCAATACTTTTGAATTAATACCCAAAAGAAATGAGATGCCTGGAGATGATGATGTCACTTATGCCATTGATTCTTGAAAGGTAAACTCAACATTTCTCATCACTAAAGGTTTAAAAGACACTCACCAATGGCAGGGGCAAAGGACAGTGACATTGCTCTATCACGCAGGAAAATGCCCTAGAGATTGACTGATCAGCACCCAAGGCCCATCTCCACCCAAGACCTCTCTCCACTCAAGCTAGAACCAAAAAGGGCCAGGCAATGGCTGCTGATGACTCAGCAGGTAGACCTATAGGCTTCCCCCATCACCACATCATCAGCTTCCAAGCATGGTGAGGATGCAGCCACCAAGGAACTAACGAGTTTGAGCGGGACTCGAACCCAAGTCTGGTGTTAACCATTCAGGGACGCTATTTTGCCTTTCTATAGGAGACGCAATACATATTCCTGCTTGACCTACATTCAGAATAAATTAATCCTCCCTTTCCATATAATTCACACACTTTGTTTTCAAATTATAATTTCTAATTGATTTCAGTGACACGTCTTTTATACAAAACAGTAAATACTCAATACCTTTCAACACGGGAGCGAACTCTTCTAACATTCAGAAGAAAAAAGAAGAAATTCATTAAAGTTTTTTTATGATTTTGGTTATCGCATCCGTTTTAGTCGTAGACTAGTGCGCGTGATCCGTTAAAATGACAGTTAAATATGTAAATAGATATGTACATACATGCACACCGCACAAACAGATTCAATCCTTCCCACACCCCTCCTGCTTTCCTGACTACAGCCCCTCTCACTAGGGTATTCTCTCCCACTACCCAAAGAAAGAAGAGATACTTTTACTTATACGTCCTGTCACTAGGCTGGCCAAAAAACAACCTATATAATGTATATATATATATATATATATATATATATAGAGAGAGAGAGAGAGAGAGAGAGAGAGAGAGAGAGAGAGAGACTTGTTCTTTATTTTAAAGAGGAGGGTACTATCTTTTATTGAGAGAGAGAGAGAGAGAGAGAGAGAGAGAGAGAGAGAGACTTGTTCTTTATTTTAAAGAGGAGGGTACTATTCTTTTATTGAGAGAGAGAGAGAGAGAGAGAGAGAGAGAGAGAGAGAGAGAGTATTACAATGGATTTGGATGTCTCAAGGAATTTTCAGTTTATCCGGCGAGATTAGACTCCATTTGCTCTTGGATAGATCAATTTAGTTTGAAGGTTTAAAGAGTTTTTATCATCTTATCTGACTTATTCTTGAACTTGATTACCGTGTTACTGTTTACTACATCCACTGGAAGTCATTTCCATGTATTTGTTTTTTTTTTGTATGTTAAGATATTACCACTTTGAGAGAGAGAGAGAGAGAGAGAGAGAGGAGAGAGAGAGAGAGAGAGAGAGACGGGATTTCCTTGATAAGAAAATGCTATTCTTGTATGAAATCATGTGACATCAATAAGACGTCTGCTCAACTTTGTTTCCGGACCACTAAAGTCGGGACGTCACCTCGCCTCAACTTCCTTTGCGGTTAATATCGTAGTTTTCCTGAAGATTTTCTGCCTGCATTCATCGTGATAATCATAGTAATAATAGATTAATGAGAAACTAATATCTTACATTAGTCTATCCTCGATAAACGGTTATATACATTACATCATTCTTTTTTCATAATAATAATAATAATAATAATAATAATAATAATAATAATAATAATAATAATAATAATAATAATAATAATAACCTTCAATCGCCTACGTGCCACTTTCACTCAAACCGGAACAATGTTTAAACGTAAATTATATTGGACGGAAAGAAGCCTGACGCATGATACACACCATGTGGTTATTAGTTATTTTGGTAACACGGACTTAAAATTACATCCGCAAGCTTTATTTCATTTATCTAGATTTCTAGTCTGAAATCATTTTATACCTTACACCTGACTCCCATGCCGTAACAGAGAGAGAGAGAGAGAGAGAGAGAGAGAGAGAGAGAGAGAGAGAGAGAGAGATTTAATACACATTTAACATGAAAATTTATTTTATATTGTTCTTCAGTGATACAAACCCAGATAATGAACGAAGTCAAATTTACAACTTGACGAGGAAATGAAACTTCTTAGAAACGAAAAATGTCCAGGAATGACCTCCAAGAATTTTCTCTCCATCTCGAAAGGTATAGAGAAAGAATAGAGAATTTCTATTTCACAGCTTATTAGACGTATCTCCATCCAAGTCAAAAGGAGGATTGGTTGAGTAAATTGTTTATAGTAACTTTTTTTTTTGTTATAACCAACGAGAATGAACGAAAAACGTAATAGATAAGAATATCTGTGCCACCTATACTCATCCTTTTTATAGTCGCCTGATTCGTTGCCTGCACGCAATAAGCTGTTAATTTCAATTCGTATTTATACTTTACTAATATACCAATCCATGAAAAGTGACGTCTAAATATTCAGATATATGCACAGACGGACATGCACACACAGATTCAAATCTTTCCGAATCTTTCCTAAGTTCCTAACTGCAACCCGCTGTTTCGGCCATTTGTGGGAGAGTAAGGTTTCTGCATGTAACAATCGGGGTAACCACTCTCACCACCGTACGGCTACCTCCTTTTCTCAGTGAACGTGACACGAAATATATATATATATATATATATATATATATTACCAGGTAATTTTCTGGCTCTTTATTATATAAGGGAGACTGTGTACAGTGAATAACGAGAGAGAGAGAGAGAGAGAGAGAGAGAGAGAGAGAGAGAGAGAGGAGTGGGGGGGGGTGTCTTCTAGTATACGTTTCCATGTCACTGATATTCTGAATCATGTCATGCGTATCCCACTTACTTTACGGAATCACTGACATAATAAGAAATATTTGATATATGATAAAATTATTTATTTTTTTTTGAAGGAACAAGTAGAAAATTTTCATAGCTTCCTATGTAAACGGAAAGAATTTTTTGATCTTATTTCATACCAAAATATCTTTCTGGAATTGTTGTAAACGTTATGAATGCTGTCTGAGCAAAGATCTGGCAGTAATTATACCTATCTGGAAGCGTTGTAAACGTTGCAATTCTTCTTCACCCAAGGGGTTAACTACTGCACTGAAATTGATCAGTGGCTACTTTCCTCTTGGTAAGGGTAGAAGAGGCTCTTTATCTATGGTAAGCAGCTCTTCTAGGAGAAGGACACTCCAAAATCAAACCATTGCTCTCTAGTCTTGGGTAGCGCCATAGCCTCTGTACCATGGTCTTCCACTGTCTTGGGTTAGAGTTCTCTTGCTTGAGGGTACACTCAAGCAAGTTTATATATGAAATGTATATCTTAATGTTGTTACTGCTCTTAAAATATTTTATTTTTCCTTTATTTCATTTCCTCACTGGGCTATCTTCCCTACTGGGGCCCTGGCCTTATAGCATCATGCTTTTGCAACTAGGGTTATAACTTAGCAATTAATAATAATAATAATAATAATAATAATAATAATAATAATAATATAGATGCTGTCGGAGCAAGGATCTAGCACCGATTTTACCAAGACCTACAGATAGAGTTTATCTGTGGGTCTTGGATTTTACCCTCTAAACAACCCTTTAGTTAAAATGTCCTCTCCTCTCAAGGGGTTAAATACAGCAGTGTTAATGTTCAGTGGCCACTTTTGTCTTGGTAAGGGTAGAAGAGACTCTTTAGCTGTGGTAGGCAGCTCTTCTAGGAGAAGGACACTCCGAAATCAAACAATTTTTCTCTAGTCTTGGATAGTGCCATAGCCTCTGTACCATGATCTTCCACTGTCTTGGGTTAGAGTTTTCTTGCTTGAGAGTACACTATGGCACACTATTTTGCCCTATTTTTCACCCTCTTGTTTTGTTAACGTTTTTTTTTATGTTTATATAGGAAATATTTGTTTTCATGTTTCTGTTCTTAAAACATTTTATTTTTTCCTTATTTCCTTTCCTCACTGGGCTATTTTTCCCTGTTGGAGCCCTTGGGCTTATAGCATATTGTTTTTCTAACTAGGGTTGTATCTTAGCTAAAATAATAATAATAATAATAATAATAATAATAATAATAATAATAATAATAATAATAATTTTTCTGTAATCTATGAATAATGAATGAATTAGTGAAGGAATATTCACAAGTAATCGGTGAATAAGGTTTTCCTCTTATCGTTGTCATTAAAATAAAGAAAATAAAAGAAATAACAAAGATTATATTCCTCAAAAAGTAAGTAAATTACTATAGGTAGCCTCAGATATAGATATCGAAAGGACCTTGAATATTCGTCTTTAATTGATAGGTAAACTGGACATCTGAAAAGGAAGTTTGGAATTCCCTATTCCAGATATCAATAACAGAACATCTAATAGACACACACACACACACACACACACACACCCTCTCTTTCTCTCTCTCTCTCTCTCTCTCTCTAGATTATAGCTTTTAAATAATTTGATACGAGAAACGTTTATCTTCGAGCAGTATTCTTTATAAGTCATATCAATCACACCCGTATATATTGCGTTGGAGCGATTATTATAAATACAAGTATTCTACCTAAGTAGGCCTATGTATTTTATCCAAAGCAAAAAAAAAAGAGAAAAAATACAAGTGGAATCATATTAAATAGAGAAATAAATGCATGGTAAAATCATTAATTGAATAAATGAAAACCTGGATGCGAAGTGAATTAGTTAAACTTTTCATTAGAATAAAAATTGTATAAATAACACAACTCTTTTGCTCTCGTTCGACAAAAAAAGAAAAAATATTTGATCTAGGTTGCTGCATTTATG
>NC_090736.1:34337416-34342416 GCF_036898095.1 Palaemon carinicauda
GAAACTTTTAAATTGTCAAACTTCTATTTAAATCGTAATTTGTAAATGCAGGAACTTGAACTCTTATATACACACACGTGTCTTTGGGTGTAAACTCTCATTCCGTATATTTCCTCTGGGGAAACTTTCTCACTTTTAGCTGAATATTCACCCCGAGTTTGTCTTCTCTCATCGTATGCATTGACTTACCATTTTTTTCCTCTTCGGATGCTTTCCACGAAGAAGGAGTCTCACATTAAAGGGAATCTGCCAAGCATCTCTCTCTCTCTCTCTCTCTCTCTCTCTCTCTCTCTCTCTCTCTCTCTCTCTCCAGTCAGGGTCAAAGCAGACAAATAGGTGTGGTTAAAGTCTTCGGTAAAACAGGTCATTATGTCTATCTCTTTTGAATTTTCAAAATATAAACAAACTATCATGAAATCTAGTTTGTGTATAGGACCTCCAGTCATTTTGCTACGAATTAAAATCTTTGACTGCGTGATTCACATACACCAACACAACCGCTAACACTTATACATACACATGTATGTATGTATTTATGCATAAGTCTGCGCACATGGTATTGACCTTTAGGAGATTCTGCAGAATGCTTACAGTTTGGCACGACTGCACAATATGGGCAAATTATCATTCGTATGAGAGTGTTAGATCCTCTCCGGAGGGAAATGACCCTGATATTCCTAAAGCCAGCAGCAGTATGTCTCTTCTTTGGCTGATATTTGACAATTAAGCTGCCATCATACTTGTATGGCAAAATTCAACGCCTGAGAAATGAGAGAATAATGAATTACATAATATAGTTTGCATCTACAGTTCGTGAGATACAAATGTCTAAATCAAGAAAGATTTACTTAATTATTTTATTTCATTGGATGCCTATTTTCTTTTCTTGTGGTGTATTGGCCTATATATCATACACAAAGTAATACAAACACTACTAATATACCTTTAGCTATATTATCCACTAAGTATCCGTTGATGCTAACAGTCCTTTAACAAACTGAAAGACTTTTCAGAAATCCCTTACAATATGATAAATAAAAAACCCTTTGTACTCAATTGAAGTTATTCTTTGATATGTAATGAATAATTTCCACGTGATCTAATTGCCTTTCCTTACGCCATAAGGTGATTGAGAGACTGGTCAGACTCATCAATCATTGGCCAAAGAATACGTAACTATTTTGTATGTGAACTATATGATAGTCTTTGAATCTTGTTAAGGGATTCCTTGAATCAGGCTAAGGTAGTCCTTGAGTCTTGTTAAGGTAGTCCTTGAATCTTGCTGAGTTAGTCCTTGAGTCTTGCTAAGGTAATTCTTGAATTTTACTGAGGTAGTCTTTGAATCTTGATGAGGCAGTCCTTGAATCTTTCCAAAGAAGTCCTTGAATCTTGCTAAGGTAGTTCTTGAATCTTGCTGAGGTAGTCCTTGAGTCTTGCTAAGGTAGTCTATAATACTTGATAAGGTAGTCCTTGAATCTTGCTAAGGTAGTCTATGAGTCTTGTTAAGGTAGTCCCTGAATATTGTTAATGTAGTCTATGAGTCCTACTAAACTAATCCTTGAGGCTTACTGTGTTTTATGCACCTAGCACGATCTTCGACCACTTCCTCTTTTCAATGACTCGTCGTTTTTTTTTTTTTTTTTTTTTTTGTGTGTGTGTTTTTTTTTCCTACTTCAATAAAAAGTCCTTTCGGGAATATAACTAATTTGGTCAGTTTTGTAATTTACAAAAGTTGGATAGGAGAAAAGTTTTATTCTGTAGGGATAATCTATATGTTACGTGCAGAGAGAGAGAGAGAGAGAGAGAGAGAGAGAGAGAGAGAGAGAGAGAGAGAGAGAAACTTTGCAAAAATTAATGAAATTACTTGCACTGTCAAGGTAAAAATAATGATATAAAAAGATAATCGACTAAAATGTTTTGATTGCTAATCACAAAACTTAGTAACCCAAATGGATTAAATTATGAAGTGGGCTATTTATTTGATAAAACTTACATTTTGAGAGACTTAAAAATGGAATTTGCCTTCAAGAATAAGAGTAGCTGCAAATTGGAAAGGTGATAATAGAGAACTCTTAACATGTAAAGACTTTAAACATATAAAAGGAAATTTGAAGTGTGGAGAATAAATGACTTTAGTAAATGTATAGTTAAAATTTCGACACACTTCCATAGACATATCAGTGTGTTTTTACGGTATGATCTTGCAAAGAGAATATGTTGTGGTACATTTATGAAGTCTACAAGACAGATTCAAAGGGACAACAGAGAGGGACACCCAAAACCATGCTAGTTTGATGGGGAATTGGATTTAAAAAATCCATATTTAAATATACAAACCTTTTCTAGTATCCTCTCAAGAGCAAAATCTAATTCCATGCACTTGATTCCAGGACAAAGGCACATTTTGATCTCTTTCTTTACTCAATGATTTTCTAGGTGAAAATATTAGGAAATTCAGGAACCACCCTGCGAGATGGGGAATTCGTGGAAAAGTGTCGTCGTACTTACAGGTCCAAACGATGATTAAAGAGATATTCCTTCTCACCACCTAACGATCAAAGTGATCGTTGGAATATGAGAGAGAGAGAGAGAGAGAGAGAGAGAGAGAGAGAGAGAGAGAGAGAGAGAGAGAGAACGGTGATTATACATAAGAAAATTCTGGTGCAGTAAAAAGATTTACTTAGTGAAAAGGAAAGGTCTGTGAAGAAAAAACAAAACTTACATATTTGACAGTTATTGTAAAAACCTTTAAAAGTTATGCCCCTTGTTAAAGACATAGTTGAATTGAAAATTTATATTTTTTATATTATAGAAATATATCTAGACTTTTGAGATAACTGCAAAATAAATATAAATGAGAATATCTGAGCCACAAATAATCTGCAACAGATAATATAAAAAATAAATAAATAAATCAAAGTCAATTCAATAAAAATTAATACTAATAAATTGTGAATAGGATTATTGTCCAACTTAGCAAAATTAACACAAAACGAAGAAACTAAAGGAATATTTCTTCTAGGCAGAAGTGAAGATAAAAAAAAAAGACACAGCTATCGCAGAGAAGACATGATATATTTCGATATAATAGTATAAATATTTGCATTGAAATATTATATGGACTAAAAAATTTCAAAAATATACTCGTTTCAATTTTCTCGCAGCAAAATCTTTAAGACATGTTGTACAGCAATATGTTGAATATAAAAATCCACTATTGATGGCATTAGTGAACTATGAAAACGCCTCTGATAGTGTGCACCGGTTAATTTTGTGGAGAGTCCCTGTGTTTTTATAGAATTCCTATTACATAGTTAAATTTCATTATGTCTGTTCATGATCAATGCAAGTGCAATGTTAATGTTATTGGAGTCCTATTAAAATAATTTCCATTGAACAGCCGAGTACTCCAAGGGAATATGTTGTCACCTATGTTGTTTACTCTTTTCACGGTTTTTGTAATGCATAGAAGAGTTGTAGATGGTGGAAAAGGATTGGACTGGATTGGTAACAGGAAATTAGCTGACCTAGAGTATCTTGATGATGCTGTCCTTATAAGCAGAACACCACAGGACTTGCAAAGCTTGCTTGCCAGAATGCATGAAATATCAAGTGAGATTGGGCTCAAGATAAAAAGAAGAAAGACAGATGATGAGAATGGAATATACAATGGAAGATGAAATATCATTGGAAGGAGAAAAGATTAATGAAGTAAAATCGTTTAAATATTTAGGGACTGATCTCTAGTACAGGGTCTTTAGAATTGAGGTTCAATGAGATAGAAAAGAAAGCAAATCAATGGCTATGTCAAGTAAAAATTTTTAATCGAATCGCCTGAAATTACTTTTAAAAATTAGACTATGTATTATTTCAGTGAGAACAGTGTTACAGTGCGGACACTAGTTGTGGTGTATCAATGAAATAATATCCAACAGATTTTGTAGATTTGAGAACAAAGCCGTCAAAAGAATATTGGAAGTTAAATGGCAGGACAGGATTAGAAATTAAACTACAAGAGTTCACGCGAGTGACATAATTATGCAGATGAGATAATGATGATGGGTAGATGGTGTTGGTTCGCGAATGCTCTTCGTACTCACCAAGAGAAATCAGTTCGCCAAACTTTTCACTGGGCTCCACAAGGAAGTAGAAGAGGTGGAAGTCACAGCTTTACAGGGAAAGCGTGATGTAGGAGATGATGAATGGAGAAGTGTTGATTTAAAAGCTCAAGATAGACGCAACTGGCGAAATCTAACTGAGGCCCTTTGCGTCAGTATGAGTAGGGGATGATGATGATGAATATCTTTGCAACTATTATCAAAATATCAAGACATATAATATTGTAGAATAGGATATCCTGACTTTGTTATACAACTTCAATGAGCTACTTAGTTGATCCAGTAATTGAAAGAGATTCTCTCTCCCTTGGTGGATTGGAAAAAGGTTTTGAGTGTGAGGGAAATTAGCATTCGAGAAAGCTTTGGGATTGAGTAAGGCGGGGCAGAAGTCTTTATTCAATTCAGTCGAGGAGAATGTCCCTGGTATGGGAATACACCAACTGGCTCCTGCTTTGATATCTACGGCACTCAAGCACTTTGATATAGATAATATATATATATATATATATATATACATATATATATATATATATATACATACATATATATATATTATATATATATGTATCCTAAAGCATCAATAGACTGAGCACTATTTAGATAAGAAACACACACTTAAGCACACATATATAATATAATATAATATAAATATATACATACATACATACATACATATATATATATATATATATGTGTGTATGTATGTGTATATATATGTATATGTACAGTATATATATATATATATATATGTGTGTGTGTGTGTGTGTGTGTGTATGTTCATATATATATATATATATATATGTATGTATGTGTATATATATGTATATGTACAGTATATATATATATATATATATATGTGTGTGTGTGTGTGTGTGTGTGTGT
>NC_090736.1:34350886-34358386 GCF_036898095.1 Palaemon carinicauda
TAATGCAAGGAATATAGAAATCCATTTTGATTTCATATATGGACTATGAAAAAAGCTTTTGATAGTGTGTACCGGCCAATTTTGTGGAGAGTCTTGCGTATTTATGGAATTTTTCTTAAATATGTAAATTTGATCGTCTGTTCATGAGCATACAAGTGCAAAGTTGATGTTAATGAAGTCTTATCATTGAATTTTCAGTAAACAGCGGAGTACTCCAAGGGAATGTGTTGTCACTTGTGTTGTTTATCCTCCTCATTGATTTTGTAATGCATAGAAGTCAGAGATGGTGGAGAAGAATGGACTGATTGGTGATAAGAATTTAGCAGACCTAGAGTATGCTGATGCTGCTCTCCTTGTTAGCAGAACACCACAGGATTTGCAATGCTTGCTTACCAGAATGTATGAAATATCACATGAGATTGGGCTGAATATAAATAAAAAAAAGACAGAGATGATGAGAACGTAGTATGCAATGGCAGATGAAATATCATTGGAAGGAGAAAGGATTAATGAGGTAGAATCATTTAAGTATTTTGGAACTATGGTCTCTAATACAGCTTCTTTAGAATAAGAGTTATTGAAACATTGAAAAATACAAATCAGACAATAGCTAGGTTGAGTAAAATTTGGAAATCAGATCGTGTGAAAATATATATAAAAATCAAACTATATATCAGTTTAATGAGATCGGTGTTACTCTATGGACATGGGTCGTGGTATGACAATGAAACAATTTCCAATAGATTTAGTAGATTTAAGAATATAGCCATCGGAAGGATATTGGGAGTTAAATGGCAGGACACGATTAGAAATGAAACTATAAGAGAGATTACTCGAGAGCCATATGTGGACAAAATCATGATGAGGGGTAGATAGAGATGGTTTGGACATGTTCTTCGCACTTCCCAAGAGAGATTAGTTCACCAAAAGTTCCGCTAGGCTTCACAAGGCACTAGAAGAGTTAGAGACCCAGACCTACATGGCTAACAACTACGAAGCGCAAAGTAGGGGATAATGACTGGAGAAGTATTGAATAAAAGCTAAAGATAGAGACGACTGGCGAAAGGCGTAGGAGGAAATGATGATGACGATGATAATTCTCTTCGTAGATTAAAATCTTTCATCTGAAAACATTAAAAAAAAAAAAACATTCACTTATACAGACTGCCATTTCGTAAATAACTTCTGTTGAAAATTTCATGAAACAATTATACCAAGATTAAAATGAATCTTTCAAAATAATACTTACAGAAAGAAACAAATGCCACGTGGCTTCCCCTTTCTACAAAATAAAGACAATTCTTTAATGTCCCTTTCTTTTATAGCAATACAAGAAACCAGCGTCAATGTCATTCCTCCTCACTGCAAAAGAGAGGCAATCAGCCAGTGTTCTTTATTCTCAATACGAGAACTAAATTAAGCACCTAATGTCCTCTGCCTTTAAATAAAACGTCAAGCGTCCACTTTTCCTTATTGAAAAAAATATAAATATCGCTCAATGTTTGTCCCGTTTCATTGGGGAAAAATCAAGAAATATTTTTTCCCTTGTTGCAAAAACAAGAGCAAGAAATAATATGTACCTCAGTGCAAAATAAAAAGGAAGAAAAATTTTAATATCCACTCTTGGTACAATCAAAGGCAATATTGATTTTTTCCTTTAATGCAAAAAAAACAAGGTGAGAACTCATTTTTTTACCTACATTGTAAAAAGGAATGGGGTATTTTTTTCATCATCGCCAAATAAGAGGAAACATCTATATTCCTCGTTCCTTGTGAAATTAACGGCATCAATTTCATTTTTTTCCATAGTTGCAATAAAAAAGGTAAAAACTCCATTTTTTCCATAATTTCATTAAGGAAGGTGAAAACTCCAATTTTTTTCTAAACTACAATAACAAAGGGAAAACAATTTTTCCATAATTACAATACAAAGGGGAATACTGAACTTTTCTCCTAATTACAATAACAAAGGTGGAAACTTAATTTCTCCCTAATTTTTATAACTAAGTTGAAAACTAAATTTTCCCTAATTACAATAACAAATATGGAAAAAAATTCCACTATTACAATAACAGAGGTAAAAACTGAATTTTCCCTAATTACAATAAGAAAGATGGAAATTAATTTTATTCCTAATTACAATAAAAAAGGTGGAAACTCAAATTTTCCCTAATTATATTAACAAAGGCGAAAGATCAATTTTTCCCTAGTTGCAATAAGGAAGTTGAAAACCCTGTTTTTCCCAAATTACAATATCAAAGGAGAAAGCTATATTTTTCTCTAATTACAATAACCACGGGGAATACTCAAATTTTTCCCTAATTATAATAACAAAGGTGGAAACCTAATTGTTTCCTAATTAGAATAACAAAGGCTGAAACTAAATCTTTTTTCCTAATTACAATATCAGTGGTGATAACTCAATATTCTCCATATTGCAAAAACTAAGTTCAAATGTCAATTTTTCTCTATATTGCAAATACGGAGGCCAAAACTCTCTGGCTTTCCCTGCCATTGAAGTTGATTACAAAAGACTTCCGGTATTCCTGGCGTGTGAAAGAAGACCTTGCAGCATCTTCATTGAGATAGGCCTCCTTAGTCCCACTACTATCTGCCTCACCAGGGACGCTCCAAATTCCTCTCTGTACAAACTACGGCTTCGCACCTCACTGTTATGTTTTAAACACCACCTCTAAGGCCTCTTCTGCCACAACAAACGAGGTTGTTCCGGCATTATCCATTAGTCTTTATCACACCATCTCCTTCCCTGATAACAGCTTTCCTGTACACGTTTTCTTTACTTCTTTACAAAGCTTCTGCTTCTTTACTTATCATTGGAATTCCTTCAAAGATTTGTTTTTAAATAAAAACACCTAAATCGATCAAGCTTTCTTAACAGTTGTTTTAAATGACTTAATACTTGGATACTTGGTGATTTTAAATGGCTCAATAATTGGTAATTTTACATGACCAATACTTGGGTAATTTTGAATAAAACTATTCTTAGTAATTTTGTATGACCCAATACTTGGTGATTTTGAATAACCTGCATCTTTGTAATTTTCAATGACCCATAACTTGGAAATTTTAAGTAACCCAATACTTGAACATTCTAAATAACCCATAACTTGGAAATTTTATAGGACCCAATATATGGAAATTTTAAAGGACTTTTTACTTGGTGATTCATGTCCACTTTTCAACATTCAAAGTTGTATTTGACTAGATTAAAAAATTCTTACATAATATCAGTTTATGTGTACATCATGATTCTCCACTCTCACTTATTTGTAGTTAACCCTTCCTAACTTTATTCATTTCCCAAAATACCTTTGGAAGCCTTTTCTAACCTTGAAAGAATACAAGAATATAGACCGCTACAAAAATATAGCTTTCGAGTTGTTGCCATTAAAATCTAGGCATGAGGCTTGAATTATCATTATTATCAATATGATAATTGTTGTTGTTAGAGATATATAACTTTCTTTTACCATTATTCTTTTCATATAGTATAAATGTATTTCATAATTGTAAGCCTCTATTATATTTTTATTTCTTTATCAAAGTTACATGAGCTCCATTACATGGAAGATAAACGGCTTTATTGCTGTTTAAATAGTGGGGCGTACAAAGACAGTAACAAATATTCCCTGGAATATTTAAATATAACAGAAACAGTAAACTTTAAGGGTTTCTTTATAAAATATTGACGTTAAAAGCAATAAGCAAGATATTGACTCATTTATTTTCGGGTCAATCAAAATCAAAACTAAAAAAGAGATAAACAAAAAGGGGGGGTTGAAGGAACTTAGAAGTTATACTAAATAATTACGTGCCTCAAAAGTGATAGTAATTATATCAGCAGACATTTTGTATGTTTAAGAAAAATTGGTTGACATACAAAGGAACATACATCAAAATGTGTGCGTAACAACACAAGCAAATTTATTTCCCTTCTTCCCGTTTAATTATATCATCATCGTTATCATTATCTCCAATGTGTCAATAGTAGTAACAGTTGTTGTTATTTATTCAGCTGTTGTAATAGTAAAATAGAAAATAAAATAAAAAAATAAAATAAATCAAAGGTATTCTCCACTGAAGATAATCTTTTTACCATTTTCTTTTCTATAATTTCCCCGCTCCAATTTTCACTTCGTTAACACCATCTTTTTTAAGGAAGAACCCCTTCCCTTCTCGTCATAAATCGTTTTTCTAATCACCAGTTTTCCCCTTCCTTCGATTTTTATAAACTATATTTCTCATTCCTTCCTGTCTCTCTTTTTAGTGATGGATTACAGATACCTCCGAAAATAAAATTTTATATCCTCGGTAATCTTCATTAGCATAGAAATTTCCCTGCTATTATTTGAGAAAATTATATTTATTCTTCATATCTGGTCTTTAAGCTTTTTGCTTTCGCAGAAGTCTTTGTTTCCTTGCAAAACTATGTGAGTGAGAGTGTGTACATCTAGTTGTTCATGACTGAGTTTCCTTCGGCGCTGTACTCTTCTTGTCAATGATGAATCATAAATAAACTTCCATTTATTGAATTGAGAGCTGAAATTAGTTTAACGGACGGTAAATAAAATAATTAAATAATAAGATACCATACTGGTACCAACGTTTTTCGTTAACTTACAATCAGATATGGTCTCCCAAATCAAGTTTATTTACGTGTACTTGGAGCTGATAAGTAACAAATGAGTCATAATTTGTGCCGATATTTCTCATAATTCTATCATTATATTGCTGTCGCTGAATCCCGTTCCTTGGAAAAAATGTTCTTTGCAAGGAAACATTCAACTGAAATTTTCAGCTTGCCTTTCTCGGGAAACTTAGTTTTACTCATATTCATTTTCAGTCCTAGGTTTTTGCTTTCTATATTGAAATCTTCTATCTTATTTTGCAAATCCTCTTATGAATTACTTAAATCCTTTTCATATCGTCTTCACTACATTCAAGGGAATATATATAAAGTCTTAGTATTCTAAATAAACATTAGAAGGTTATGTATATATGTCGTGATGATATAAATACAACAACGATTAATTAGACGGATTTAATTGATCACCGGTCATTTCCTAGAGCTGGAAACCAAAGTCATTGTGGAGGATTAATTTTTGTTTTATTTTTATTTTTTTGTTTGCCAAATCGCGAGAGAGAGAGAGAGAGAGAGAGAGAGAGAGAGAGAGAGAGAGAGAGAGAGAGAGAGAGGAGAGAGACGTAGTCAGTGTAACGATTGTTTGTGGTGAGAAAGACTGTTGGTTTAAATGAGATTGTTTGTTTATTTTTTAGTTAGGTTACGACAGTAGTGAATGTCTTGGGTGAATGTTTATTTTGATTTTCACTGCAGCTAGAAGCTGTGTGAATGCTGGACTATCATTATTATTTTTTATTACCAGCTTGGAAGTGTTTATTTATTTAAAAAATAAGTACAGTTTTGTTTATCTTTGCTTATCGTGATTGTGAATGATAGGAACAATTTAATATTTATCTTTGATTATAGTGCGAAAGTTTAGTTAACTAGGAGTGCTCGTAAGTGTTTTTCTTTTTTATTTTGGCAGGCCGTGATTCCTCCTTTGGAGAATTTATTTCGAATGCTAATATATAGTTGCTGACCTGGCCTGGAATTGATTAGATTTAGACTGCCCTTGTGGATTGCTAAACAGTTGATGACCTGGCTTGTGTATTATGATTACGATTACGGATGATGATGATGATGATGATGATGATGATGATGATGCCGTCCACAACCAAAATCAATTAATACAATATGTATTAAAATTTGTCAGTGTTTCAGTGGCTACAGAGTTGTGGTTGGGCTATAAAAGGACTGTTGGCCCTCGTGTGGACAAAAGGTCCACACACAAATACATATACATATTTTGGTGTTGGTGTACGGTGTAATTTAAGTTTGTTAGGGTTTTATTTTTTGTGTTTATTTAAATTGTGTTTTTTGTATGTATAGTGTTTAAGTTTTGTTTGTGCTTTATTGATCTTGAGGATTTTATTGAGTGTGGAAGGGTTTTTAGTGTTAATTATTCTAGTTTGTAAGGAATATAGTATTAAAGTTATGTTTTGCTTCAATTTTCCTTCTGTCCAAGAGTCCATTTGATAAAGTAAGGGGAAAGTTTGTGCTGTGGGACAGTTGTCTGGTAGAGTGATTCAAGGGTGCGGGGGTTGGTATTGCAATATCCCGCCACATCATGGCCTACTTTTCTAAGATAGCTTTCGGTTTAAGTTTTCTTATAAATACCTTTTCCTTTTTCCTCTTCATAATTCTTTCTTGATGGGGCAATGTCACTGTCCCTGGCCTTTGCCATTCATGACCGGCCTTTAAACCTTTAAACCTTCTAAGCTAAGGATGGTGGGTTTAGGGAAGGTTACTTGCTGAGTCATCGGAAGCCATTGGCCTGCTTTCCCTGGTCCTTCTTTCGGTGGAGAGGAACCTCGAGCGCTAATCATATGTATATAAGGTCAGTCTCAAGGACATTGTCCTGTCCCTTGACCCTGCCATTCATGGATAACCTTTAAATCAAGTTATGTGAATGATATTTTATTTTTTTTTTAAAGAAATATCCATATGCCTTACCTTGAACTGTCTCTGAGCTGATATATAATTACTTGTATGTTAGCTTTTACTACGCAAACCTGAAAACAAATAAACACACAGAAATAGGTGACAAAAACATGATTTTTGTGTTCCTGCAAACAAATAAACACACAGAAATAGGTGACAAAAACATGATTTTTGCAATCCTGCAAACAAATAAACACACAGAAATAGGTGATAAAAACAGATTTTCCTTTATAGGTGATTAATTCTAATTACGGCAATAAAAAACTATATATTTACACTATAAGCAACGAATAAAATCTAATGGTTTCACTCTCAAAGCTAAATGACACTGATTGAGAATTACTGATTTGTGTAAAAGACTCAGAAAATTTGTATGAAGATTAATGGAAAACTGTGATATAGAGTTGAAAACCATATCGTATTGGTAACCTGACGATTACAATATAATACAAGGATTTTGATTAATGAGAGAGAGAGAGAGAGGAGAGAGAGAGAGAGAGAGAGAGAGAGAGAGAGAGAGAGAGAGAGAGAGAGAGCCCGCTTGTTCTATTTGCTAATGTGTAAGATTTCAGGATTCCTTGGCAAGAATTATTCTGGGTTCAACTTGAGCGCCGTAATTAAAGAAATGCTTTAGATTCATTAAGGCATACTGAGAATTTTAGTTCATTCTTCAGGATTACGAGATTTAGTCTAAAGAAAGATATTTCTCCTGGTGGGCTACACCTGTATTATGCCCCTTTATATTTCATGAGTTAAATGGAAACAGATTTCATTAAACAACCTTACTATCGACAAAACCTTCAGAAAATAAGGAATTTTTAGCCCATATTTACTATTTGAAAATAATCGAAGACAAAAATGGAAAACTGAAAAAATATGAAACATTATAAACCATAAAAGAAGAATTCACATACATT
>NC_090736.1:34368386-34370886 GCF_036898095.1 Palaemon carinicauda
CCAATATTTGCAGGTATAACAAATAGAAGTGGGAAAAGAAATAGACAAAGAAGAAGAAGAAGAATATTTGCAAGTATAACCGGTAGTTTTTTTTTATTCCAAAAGCATATTGGAATATATACTTACTGGATATGTACTTAAATACTGTTTTGTTATGGTTTAGGAAATGGAACAAAGTAGTCTTCAGTTCAAAGTAAAAAAAAAAAAAAAAAAAGGAAAGAGAGACAACAATGCCATTCACTGTTTGAAACTTCCATTGTCTATTTACAAAGGAGAATTTGATAGTGGAAGGAAGTGGGTAACAACTTTCCTACGGTCTACTTGATCCATTTATGAAGGACATGAATAAAATCACAAGGGAGAATGATTTCATATACAAGCACACAGAAGGACCTTTCAGTGGATGAAAACCTCAAGTACTGTTTCGATGCTTGAGGCAGACGTCATCTTATGCAAATCGAAATAAGAAAACGTGAAATATAATTGGAAAGGATTCCTAAAGGTACTGAAGTCCATTTATATACCAAGCAATAAATATACGATAAATCCATGGTTAGGGTTTAAAGCAAAAACAATGTATTGCATTGTTTGTGGTGTCCTATTGAAACCATACCCTCTTGGTGTTCTGCAGAACTGAAGTTCCAGTCACGCTCAAGCTACATAGTTTCTTGTAGTGTCTGCAACCTCACTATGCTTGTGAGATAAGGACGGTGTGTTTGGGGGAGCCTGCAGTTCTACCTGCTGAGTCCTCAGCAGTCATTGTCTAACCCTCCCTGGTCCTATCTCGGATGGGTAGGGGGCTGTGGCGCTGATTATATGTATATATGATCAGTCTCTGGGGCATTGTCCTGCTAGCTAACGCAATGTCACTACTGTCCCTTGCCTCTTCCATTCATGTGCGGCCTTCAATCCTTTATGATTGGAAATTTTAGCGACTTCTAATGACATAGGTTCGATTCTCCAACGTTTGTTCAGAATACTGAGGACAAGAGTCAAATATTCTTACAGTAATGAATTTTTATTACATCTTTTATAACGAAGTTGCCTTTCCTACATCAAAAAAAGACACCATTGTTCTTATAAAATAAGGAAGTGTCTGGCTATATACAGTATATCAATCTTTCCTGTCACACTGGGGAAGAGTAGGGATACCCCGAGAGTGTACACTCGGAAACCTCATTCTCCCACAAAGTGCGAATGATTTTGTGTGTGTGTGTGTGTGTGTGTGTGTGTGTGTGTGTGTGTGTGTGTGTGTGGGCCGGCACGTGCGCATGTGTGTATGCATATCCATCTAAATAATTAGACATAATTTTTGACGGCTCGGGAACACTAGTAATATGATGTGGAATAATTCCAGAATTCAAGCCTCTCCGATTCCTATCTATAATATAATTGCTGACACAAGGCCTCTCACATTCCAATAATTAATACAGAGCTATAATGGAAAACCATAAAAGATCTTCGGTTTTTTGTTAGAAGGCTTATCCATAGGCTTAAAGCTCAAACCAGCCACCTGTTCATGCATACTAAAGCGCGGAGCATAAAAGGTTTGTTATAAGTTATTATGACATAGGTTATACCATAGTTTTTTATATCTTGATAATTTTGTAGCACTTCCTCTAAGGATTTATTCATAACCACGTTATATGCATTATTTTGTTTTTCTCTTTTTGGAAGTGAACTATGTAACTCATAATTGTATATTCTTTTTCTTGCCCGATAACTCTAATCTTAAGTTCTTAAAACTATTTCATTTGACTTAAGTTTTGTAAATGTAAATAGTATTTTAAAGTGAGAAAAAATTTTAAAATTAAGAATTCAGTGAAGAAAAGCTGTCCTCAGCAATTTTTGTTTTAGTCTTTTTATTTTTTGTTTATCAAAATTATGGAAGGCTCGAAAAGAGCAAATTCTCTGCAAAAGACAACAAGTTATTTACTAAACAAAAAATCTCTAATGATGGTTATACATTGTTCAATGATAGTAAAAAGAAAAGATCACAAAGGCTAATGAAATCAGCATAATAAAATTAAAAATTACAATAGGCCGAAAGTGTTGAACTTTTGCTTGTGGAAAAAAAATGGCAAGAAAAAATAATAATTGAATGATACAGGGAAAAAGAGTTAAATTTTTCAGCAGAGACGTCCCCTATCAAAAGCTCATATCTAAAATTACGACTCTAAGACAGATTTATTTTGGTTAGATTATATTAGGATAAAAGTGAGCTGGAAGGACGTTTCATTCGTCCCTTTCATATGATTTTTTTTTTTTTTTTTTTTTGAGGTAAGGAAAGGAAGGTGGCTGAAAACCCACTTTTTTATAATGATTATTAATAGATTTTTTTTCCTTTTGAACGGACTTTTGTGTCGGAGTTTAATAGGAATTGGATTTCATCTCTCTCTCTCTCTCTCTCTCTCTCTCTCTCTCTCTCTCTCTCTCTCTCTCTCTCTCTCTCTCTACTCCACTATCTTACTTATATCAGATAATTGAATTACACTTGCTA
>NC_090736.1:34375886-34380886 GCF_036898095.1 Palaemon carinicauda
ATGTCAATGTATTTCAGAAGCCCAAACAACCAAACAGTTCTTCGAATAACGCTGAGCCTGGGTAGTCAAACCAGACCTCGCCAGGTCAGACTAATTTTCAGAATGTGCAGAGCAAAGCAAATACCACATAATTAACTCCAGTGGGGAAGAGAGTGATGTTGGGTCAAGGTCATTCATGTCAACATCAGTAGTATTGAATAATCAATTTAATGTTTTGTCAGATCATTGTGAGGCAATAGATTTTCCTATGAAACACACGGCTGAATTATATAAATCAGTGCATGCTCCCATAGATTTGCAACGAATTCATACAATAATAAGTCAAAATGAGTTACGACCAACATTATATGCTGTAAATTTAGAACACAAATCGTTTACGATATTTTTTGACTCTGGTAGTCCACGTAATATCATGGATTTGAGGACACGTCATTTGTTGTTTTCGAACTTTCTGATAGAAAATTTTGGAGTGAGACTCTCGGGTATAGGAAATAAAGAATTAAATGTAATAGGCATAACTCATGTTCAGTTCAAGGTCGGTAAGCGAATGTTTGCTGATAAATTTGTTGTTGTACAAAACATTGATATGTATCCAGCTGTAATTATAGGATACCCATCTCTGGGCAATCAAAACATTATCTTAGCCCCTGCCAAGCACGGCGTGTATATCAAAGGAAAATTCTATAAGTCTTTGAATACCTTAAAATCAGTTTTGGATAAAAAGGAGACGACAAATGTAACCGTAACGTACGTTGAAGAACCAATAACTTGTCTCACTAATAAAGAAATAATATACGCGACCCAGCAAAATTCTCGTTCACCCATAATATCATCTCTCACGCAATATATAGAGCCAAACATACCTTCGAATTGAATAGTGCAAGTGAAGAAAATATTACCGGGACTTGAAATATTAATCCTTTCCGACACTTAGAAAACTAACGGATTGTCTGTCACACAAGCTATTTATACAGTAGGCTCACATCAACAATGTAATATTGAAGTCTGTAATCATTTAAATATCCCTTTAGTAATTCACAAAAATCAACATATCTTGGGTGTAGAAGTTTATAAACATCATATTCTTACCGTTGCTGAAATCAATCACGCTCAATCAATTGCGGAAGAATCCCTTTTGCAATCTATTGAAGATAAAATCAATAAAGACTTTCAAGACAAAGAAATTCAGCAGAAAATATTTGGACTTTTAACTAAATATCATGATGTTTTTTCCACTATGGATGGATCCTTAGGAAAACAGATGTGATCGAGCATTAAATAAGGTTGAAGGACAAGCAGAAAATTATCTATGAACCCTCTTACAGACTCCCTATGAAATTCCAGAATGAAATAAATGATGAAGTAGGTAAAATTCTAGAAGAAGGAGTCATTAAGAAATTGAACAGCCCTTATGATTTTCCATTAATAGTGGTACTGAAAAAATACAACGAACATGGCGTATCTGCGTAGACTTCCGTCGTCTAAGCAAGGAGACGACCCCTGATCGATTCCTAGTGCCCTGTACTGACGATATTTGTGTTTGTTAGGTCAGAATAAATATTTTACCAGTTTGGACTTACTTAAAGGTTTTCACCAGATATCATTAGAAGAAGATAGTATCCCATACACAGCCTTCAGCACAGCCTGGGGACATTATGAATTTTTACGGACGCCTTTTGGTTTACGTTGTGCTCCCATAACATTTACAAGAATGATTAACATAGTGTTTGGAGACTTGCTAGGGGATATATTGCATGCCTATATGGACGACCTTGTAATCTTTTCCAACACCTTAGAAGAACATCTACGAAAATTAGAACTAGTACTACAGAGACTAAGACAACATAACTTAAAGGTAAAGATTAGTAAGTGTGTATTTTTCAAAACAGAATTAATATATTTGGGTTTCATGGTGTGAAGCCGAGGTCTTAAAGAAGTCCATGATAAGGTGTTGGCTATCCATAACTTTCCCATACCTACTAATGTCAAGGGAATAGAGACATTTCTGGGTTGTAGTGGATATTACAGGCGTTTTATACGCAGTTATTCAATAATAGCCGCTCCCTTAACTGATCTTACGAAAAAGGACGTAGATTTCATATGGTCTGAGCAGCATCAACAGGCGTTTAATACCTTGAAAGATGAAATATGCAGTTCTCCTATCTTAAAATTTCCTGACTTCAGTAAGGAATTCTTCATTTCAACTGACGCCTCAGACTTAGGAGTAGGTGAGGTATTGTTTCAGCAATATGATAAACAGTTTTTCCCGATAGCTTTTTGTTCTCGAAAACTGAGATTTTCCAAAAGTAAGTATGCAGTAATAGACAAGGAAGGACTAGCTATTGTTAATTCACTAGTGCATTTTAAGTAATATACGGTTATCCCGTTAAGGTTCTTACTGATCATAAACCACTAACCGAATTCTTTAAAGGCTTCAACCACAGCCCCAAACGAACTCTGTGGCATTTGATCATTCAAGACTTTGGCACGAGAATCGGGTATTTACCAGGGAAAGCAAATATCATTGCTGATGCATTATCACGCAACCCCGTGTCATCTTGTATGGGGCCTTTAGCTGAATTAATAGATATATCAACATCCATGCCTATTGTTAAAACGATATCTTAACAAGAAGATTTGGGCTATAGCGCTTAATTATTACAGACTGAGCAAAGAAAAGATCAGAAATCAGAAAAAAATAAAAATGCTTTGAAAGGCAATCATAAGGAAAAGGAATATATAAAGTATAAGCAGCAGAATTATATAATCAAAGATAATATTATGTGTAGAACCGTGACAAGGAAAACCCGCAATACACCACATGTAACTAACGACCAGATAGTGGTACCAATCTCACTTATTTCTACTGTCCTAAATTGGTTGCATGCAAATCCATTACAGGGACACCCGTGGTTCTCATTAATGTCACAGAAAGCCAAATCATTGTTTTATTGGTATACGATGGTTACAGATATAAAAAAACACATAGCTGATTGTCGCATATGTCAAGAAAACAAAGGGCATACGGAAACACCTGTCAGCCTAGGGGCTTTTCCCGTGCCCAATCAACCCTTTGAAAGAATATATTCAGATTTGTTAACAGGATTTTACGAGTCAGACAGAGAAAATAAGCACCTCTTAGTAATTGTAGATGATTCAACTCGATATACAGAACTAATAGCGCTTAAAACTAAAACTGCGATTGAATGCGCTAGGAAGTTTTACGAGTGTTACATTTGTAAACATGGAATTCCACACATGATAATCTCAGACTCGGGTGGAGAATTTAATAATAACTTTTTTACCTCATTGTGTGAATTCCTTAGCATAAAGAAAATAAATACCATGATATATCACCCAGAGTCGAATGGGCTAGTGGAAATGGCAAATAGGAAGGTTTTAAATATATTAAGAGTAACACTAGGGGGATCAGACCCCAACTGGATATTACAATACCTGCGGTACTGAGTACTCTGAATCATTCATATCATATATCAATTAAAATGTCACCGCATGAAGCATCGTATGGTACCCCAATTAGAACGCCTTTCCAATTATTAACGCCTACCACTAATCTATGAAATCCTTTAAAAGAACGTATAAATGCAAGCAAAAGTCGTTTTGATATCCTCCGAAAGAATTTAGAAGAATCACAAATCATAATGAAAAGGAATCATGATAAAATAGCGAAGCCAACTAAAACATATACCGTGGGTGATAATGGATACATACAGGTAAATGTATGTAAAGGACTCAATTATAAACTAACACCTAAGTTTGAAGGCCCATTTAACATTTTGGAAACATTAACGGCCAATAGGTTTAGAATTCAAAACGTATCCCAACCCACTGATGAGAGAATCGTACCATTGGCTCACATAAGAAATTAAAATAAGAGGGAAAGAAGTGAGGGAAAGATTTTTATTTGTATGTTAAAAGTTTTCTTCTTAATACAGGAGTAATTACATATATTTTTCTCGTTATAGGTTTCCAAGATGAATTTTTTGTTGTTGGTATTGATATTGTTCACTCAGACATTTTTCTCGTGTGGGATGAGCTCTAAAACTAAAAGTATAGATTTTAAATATAGCACTTTAGTTGAAAGACAAGAAGACGTTTTTATTACATCAAGTAACGTAGTTATAGAAGTGTGAAGGCGAGCAATTTTTCTCCCAGAGAATGACGTCACTAGCTTAAAGAGCGCCATTTCAAGGTTTGCTGTCTCATTAGATGAATTGCATAGAAAACATTTTCCTTTGAATACAGAGAGTTTGCTTGGATCGACACTAAAGGTTGCAGAGATGCTATCTGATGACTTGCAAAATAAGACTTACGAGACAGAATCTTTGGCTCGTGACCTTTTGATGTGGACTGTAGGACACGAAAATAAAGAGAGACGTAACCCGTTTATTTTTGCTGCACTAAACATCTTTGGGTCTATTGCAAGTTTAGGTTTAGGAATTTCCAATTGTCTTAAGATTAGTGATCAAAATAAGAAAATTAAGTTCTTGACTCATGAAGATGAATTGATTATGTCAGAACTAAGGAATCAGTTAGCTTTAATCAATCAAATTATGAGTTTAGTAAATGAACATTCAAGTAGTATCAATCAGATTATGGAAGTACAGGATTTGTTGGCAACGTTAACGTATTATGATTCAAAAAGAGATCACATACATAACAGAATTGCACATTTCCTTGAGAAATCAAAAGATTATGTGGAAGCTATCACGTTAGTGACTAAAGGTGTACTGTCACCCCATTTGTTGCCAATAAAATACTTAAAGTTAATTGTGGAGGAAGGACAGGAGAAACTAGGCTATATTCCTTTGTTAGACGTACGTAGGTTAGAATTTTATTACAGCCTAATTATAGTAAGCGTTGAAATTATCAGGATTATGATTACAGTTCCCTTTGATTCTTCTGATGCCTGGCAATCTTACAGGATATCACCATTTCCGACTTTGATGACGAATCACTCAAATCCAGTAATATCCAGT
>NC_090736.1:34390886-34400886 GCF_036898095.1 Palaemon carinicauda
TAGAGCTAGCCTGTACCGGAGGCGCTATGAGCGCTGTCGTTCATTGGGCATGTTATTTAGTTGGCAGAACGACTTCACGGTTTTTAAATAGCTTCATATATCATTGATTAAGTATTTTATTATGTTAGCTATTTAAGCAATATATTCTTGTAAAGATATTTACAGTGTGCAAATTTTTCCTTTCTATGTCGATCGTACAGTTAGTCTCGGAGAGTAAGGTAACCGAGATCTCATCTAGCCTAGGACTAATATAGGAGTGCTATTACCCTTGTGTATGGTGATTTCAATTATGCAGAGATAGGTATCTCTTTTAATTGGATGAACTTTACCCCTCTCAAAAGAGGGAGCTTAAGGGTAATCCCTTTTCCCTCTGGGTGTAGCCTCGGGCTAAAACCTTAGTGGGTTGGCCTCGAATTTTTATTTCAAGCATGATTTTCCTACAGTTTTTTCTGCCCTTCTTCTATAACCGCATATGCAGGTTTTTGGGGTTTTGGCCAGAATCTCAGAGTATTTAGTCTGTTGTCGGTAGCTACCTGGCAAGATGAATAGAACTCTTTTGCTACGTTAGGCTACCGACATAGGAGGCTAGACTTCCTGAAGGGTCTGTACGATATGACCCTTCTTTCTGTGTCTTAGCAGACTGATCCTGTGTTAGTGGACCCTAGGCTGAGAAATAGAATTCTTCTAATGCTTAGGGGACACTAGCACTGCAACCCCGTTTCCTTACCATTAGAGCTGGTGGTGAGGGTGCTACCAACCTCTTAATTGTATTATTGTAACCCTAGGCTAAGGAAAAGAATTCTTTAGCCACCTTGGATAGTTCTAATACAAGAACGGAGTTTGTTAGGGGGGGGGGGGTCAGGACAGGCTACGGCTGGCTCCTGCTGTACCTTTCACAGGACCCTCTTTTCCTTTCCGTTCTATTCCTTTTTGTTGGGGAATCCCGGCAAGCTTAGTGTTGCCGGTGGGTTGCCGGGATCGACCAAACTCCCCCTCTTACAGTTGATAGCTGCCGGCCGGCAGTCTTAACATCTGTCAGCCGGCAGTGATGACAGCTGTGAGCATCCAGACGTTTTAGTTGCCGGCCGACAGTAAAGTCTACTGCCGGCAGTAAAGTCTACTGCCGGCCGGCAGTCATGGCTGCTGCCAGCCGGCTGTCATGGTGACTGCTAGCAGGCAACCAGGGCAGCTGCCGGCCGGCAGCTGCTGGCCATGTTGGCTGTAAGTGGGAAGTCCCTTTTGTTTACAAAGGTTCTTCAGTTCTTTCTGGAACTGCTAGCAACAGGGGCTACTGCTGGGGTGCTGCCTACCAGGCCGGCAGAGAATGGTGCCTGCTCAACCGGCAACACGCCGACTGAGTGCCGGCCAGCAGTACTGTCCAGCGGTTCCGGCAGGCAAGGTTTAGACAGATCTTGCTGGCGACAGTACTGTAGCTGGATGGAAGCTAGAATTTTATATTTTCCCCTTCCATTTGAACCTTCTTCCTGGAAAAGGTAGTAATAGTAGTCTTTTACATCCCTTTTACTATATATATATATATATATATATATATATATATATATATATATATATATATATATATATATATATATATATATATATATATATATATATATATATATATATATATATATATATATATATATATATATATATATATATATATATATATATAGTATTAGGTAGCCTGTTCTCCATGCTATCTCTCTTTCTTTTACCTAGTAGGCTAGATGTGCTAGCATTAGCTAGCTATGCCGACTACATGCTGGCTGTACTACAGTATATGTTTATACAGGTAGTTAGTATTTCTGCAGTATAGGATATACTGCAAATAGAAAGCTTCTGTATATTTCATGCTAGTAGTGTTTTCCAATATATTTGAAAATCCTACCCAAATATTTGTGGAACCCAATCTCATACTGAAAGAATTTAATTCTTCAATATTCTGATTAGAAATCAATCTTCAGATTACCCTGCAATATTAAAATTTTAAGGACTGGAGATTACACTCCTAACCCTTAAAGGGTAGAGCCCTTATCCTCGAGTCTCCGTGATTAGGAAACTCTATGTTTTAATCTAGTAAGGGGGGTCACAGCAAATAAGTTTGGTGGGATATATACAAATATATGTCTTTCGTTTCCCCAGTCCAGTTGGCATCATGCCAGCTGAACCATGCAGTCAGTTGCTTACCAGAAAGGCAACACATTGGCTGGATCTTACTATATACAATTATAGAGCAGCCAGTATATTGCAATATAGTACATACTGCAAATAGAAAACTACAGTATGATTATACAGTAATTATTTCTACCATTTCTTGGGTATCATCATGTGAGCTTATGCTGCAGCCGCCCTTACATTGAAGGAATAGTGTTTCTTTATTAGGCTGATTGAGAAATCAGTCTTCCGTACCCCACAGTATTTAATATGAAAGGGACAGTGAAGTATGCACTTCCCTATCCCTAGGGGTTAGAAAACCCCCTTTTTCAGTTGGAATTCCTTTGAAAAGGAAATTCCTATCATTTAATACTGAGGGAGGTACAGTTGACTCAAAGTATTCCTTTACCCCTTACGCTTATGTTTTATGAAAATAGTATGGTAACACCGCAATGAAAGCCAATTTGTCTTGTAACGACGGACGTGAATGGTCGAGCTATTAGTACGCCAGTGCTCATATTTTTATAAACACTACTGTAGACAATATATTAATGATATACGAATAATAGTTCACATTACAAGTGAAATAAGTTGCTGTTAAATACTTAGAAAAATAGTATAGTAACAGAGTAGTAATAATAGCAATGGTAAAAATCATATTCATTCCTGATTAATCAGACATCGTCAACCTTCGTTACATGCAGTTGAGGCAGGCGTTTGCTGAAATCCAACTTTAGTTCATAGTAGATATATGGGTTCTTTTTCAGAACATAATTATTTGAATGGAAATACGCTTTCGATTTATATAATCCATCAATTTATAAAGAAATGAGATCATAAACCACAAATTTCAAGACCTATAAATATAATTTCATAAAGGCAATTATGATAGCCATTGACAGGTCATGATACGGAAGGCTTGGGGAAAAATTAATAGACAACCCGATGTATAAAGGAACAAATATATCCAGTGTATCATTCATATATATGTATTTTTTTAATTCGAGCCACGTCTCACCAGAGTAGCCTAGATGGAAATTTCTATGGGCGGTAATTAAACTGTAGTCATCTGAGTAACAACACACCTTAACCACCCTGATGGTCTTTATATCATTGGTAGATATGGTTGCACACCGATAAAATCGTACTCATATAGATAAGAGAGAGAGACTGAACTATGGTTGGGTTTATTTTATGTCAATTTCGTTGGTTATCGAACAGTACTATATAAACCTTTTTTAATACCTTGAGAATGACACAGGGACTTGATTAAAGCTGTATAACTCAGAAAGAGAGAGAGAGGCGGGGCCAGTAAGTGATGTCGTGACCTCTGTTAGTCCATTATGTCATTCTCTTGAGTAGCGGTTTAGTGACTAGAGTAGACAATGGATCGCAATCAACAGAGAATCAGCAATAGGAGCAGAATTGTAGGCATGAGAGACTCTGGCATGTCTTACAAACGTATTGCAAGAGAATTAGGAATTTCATTGCCAACAGTTCGACTTTGGTGTCGAAGATGGGAAGAGTCTAGAAACCTCAACGACAGGCCAAGAGCTGGTGGGCCAAGAAAAACGACCCCAGAAGAAGATAGGGCGATTTCGGAAGTAGCCACGCAAAGCCCATTTATAAATGCAGTTGCCATAAGGGACACACTGAACTTGCGTGTTTCGTCTGGAACTATAAGAAATAGGCTCCACGCAGACGGTATCCACCATAGGACTCCGGCAGTGAAACAAAAGCTGGAGGATCGTCATAAAACAGCACGGCTGGAATTTGCTCAACGTTATTTGGAAAGGGGTTAGACTTCTGGGGCAGAGTAATTTTTAGTGTCGAAAAGACCTTCGCTTCTAACACGCATGGTCGTCTGCATTGCTGGAGGCGTGATAACACGAGATACGACATCCAGAATATTTATCAAGTAGCCAGAAGCGGCCATATCACCTGTAACGTTTGGGGGTGGATACACCTGCATGGCGTTGGTGAATTGGCCCATATCAGTGGAAGGTTCAACGCTGAGCAGTATCTCGAAATTTTGGAAGAGGTGATGGTTCCTTCCGTTCGCGCTTATGCTCTTCCTTATCCTGAGCAGATAATTTTCATGCAGGTATGTGCATTGTTTTTTTTTTTTTTTTAGTTACATGAATGCCCTTTCTTGACAAATATGGTATCAACTCATTGCTGATATTGGTCATAAAGTAGTTTCAAATTACTCAATAAGACTTCTGTCTTGGATTTATTATTTTTATAACTGTAAAAGGATCTTACATCAACATCATTGATCTACATTCCCTGATGAATCTAAAGCGGCCAAATAAAGCCACTGAAATTGTTACAAGGTATTTTTTGCCTCTTCATGAAAAGTAGACCAAATATTCTTATCAACACACAACACCCACGTCTCCTCCTTGGCTACTCAAGCCCTTTTATTAATCATTATTGTGACTCCTTTTGCTGGACTAAACGGCATTATTTTGCCGTCATTTATATTGAAAATATAAATTCTTCTCCTTCCACCTTGTTCTAACAGTATGATCAATCAGTTATATTATTTCTTTTAGGATAACTGTTCCATCCATACTGCGAGGATTGTCCGAGCATGGTTTGCTGAACAGCGCGACATTGTTCTCCTTCCATGGCCGAGCAAAGCATGCGACTTGAACCCGATCGAAAATGTCTGGGGGAACATCGTCAACAGCTGGGAGCAGGGTCAGGAGCGTAACCACCAGCGTCTTTTCCAGCATGTTCTCACCGATTGGGAACTGTTCCTCCGCAACCGACAAGTTGTGTATAACCACGTCTCGTCAATGCAAAACAGATTGCAAGATGTTATTGCACATAATGGTGGATGGACAAAATATTAATGTTTCAAATACGATCTTGTTTTACTTATTTTCTTTTTTACAATTCAACATTGTATAACTAGAATTAAATAATTTGTTTCCATAGTGATTTCACTAAACCTTGCCCACAAATGTAAGGAATGTTATGAGAATGGAAACTGAAAAAAAAAAAAAATAAGCTTCAATCAACTAGTATCGCTTGGGTACTAAAACAAAAGTTTAATACGAAGTTATGATTGCGATTAAACATTGAATATCACAAATTTGTAATACATAGTTTTCAGATATTTGCTATAAATTCATCGATGAATCCAGCTGATTTTAATAAAGAAAATTCATAATTATATAATAAAAGACTTGGGTATTTTATTTTTTACCAACGATTAAGACCAAGGCCAGCTCAACTGAGGGTGCAATTTAGTCATTTAAGTTAAATGTAAAATAAAAAAAAAAATTCTAAACCTGACGATAACTGAAAGCAATTCAATCCATCTTTTTATCTCTATGTATCTACCCATCTATGGTGCATCTAGTTGCAAGTTTTAATTGCTAATTATCTTATCTAGAATATTTAGTATTAAAAGTGATATCTTACGAAGCACTTACATTCCCTAAAGTAATTCCGTTGTCAAGTGGGCTTTTAACAACCGATAAATTCTCGAACTGCCCGTCATGAATTTATACCTTACTACTCTGAGAATGATCATCATGGAATTTATTTTCATAAAAATTAACATGCGACTGATGATTCCTTCTTGATGTTTTGTTAGGTCATATGTGGAGGGAAATATTACATATTGAACGAGATCTGTGAAACAGCTAGTTTGCCGTCAATAACTTGTTTCAGACCCCCACCGTATTGTAATAAGTATTGAAGACACAAGGATATCGGAGTTATCTTATTATATAATGACATGGCTATACAACATTTATCTAATCGAGTCCCTGTTGTCATTATCAAGGTATTATAAAAGGTCTATATAGTATTGTTTGATAATACCAACGGAATTGACAAAATAAAACCAACCATAGTTCAGTCTCTCTCTCATCTATATGAGTACTGATTTTATCGGTGTGCAACCATATCTACCAATGATATAAAGACCATCAGAGTGGTTAAGGTGTGTTGTTACTCAGATGACTCCAGTTTAATTACCGCCCAGAGAAATTTCCATCTAGGCTACTCTGGTGAGACGTGGCTCGAATTAAAAAAATACATATATATGAATGATACACTGGATATATTTGTTCCTTTATACATCGGGTTGTCTATTAATTTTTCCCCAAGCCTTCCGTATCATGACCTGTCAATGGCTATCATAATTGCCTTTATGAAATTATATTTATAGGTCTTGAAATTTGCAGTTTATGATCTCATTTCTTTATAAATTGATGGATTATATAAATCGAAAGCGTATTTCCATTCAAATAATTATGTTCTGAAAAAGAACCCATATATCTACTATGAACTAAAGTTGGATTTCAGCAAACGCCTGCCTCAACTGAATGTAACGAAGGTTGACGATGTCTGATTAATCAGGAATGAATATGATTTTTACCATTGCTATTATTACTACTCTGTTACTATACTATTTTTCTAAGTATTTAACAGCAACTTATTTCACTTGTAATGTGAACTATTATTCGTATATCATTAATATATTGTCTACAGTAGTGTTTATAAAAATATGAGCACTGGCATACCAATAGCTCGACCATTCACGTCCGTCGTTACAAGACAAATAGGCTTTCATTGCGGTGTTACCATACTATTTTCATAAAACATAAGCGTAAGGGGTAAAGGAATACTTTGAAGCAACTGTACCAGCATTTGCTTGCAAGGGATACACAAGAATGTGTCTCCTACGATCCCTTTATAGCTTGCTATCCTAAGCTATTCTGTTAAGATATGACTCTTGATTTATTGATTATCAGTGAGATGATCAATCGTATACTCATTTTGTTTTCCTTTCTTCACAGGAGGAACGCCAGATGTCATGTGTTGCAGTCTTCTGCAAAACTAAGAGTAAGTGTTTTTACGGACATAATGCATGAGGTTTCATGCCCCCTGCAATATTATTCCCGAACACCTGCAGTATTGGAGCCCGCAGACCTGCAAAGTATGTAGGGCCCTGTTGTCCGAAGGTTTCAAAAATCCCAAGACGGTGGAGACTAGGGATGCAGCTCGTTTCAAACTACGCAACTGGGTGAGTGGCTTTCAGAAAATCTCTCCCGGACCTTACCTGCCTAATGACAAGATGCGTAGGTTACTATTTTCAACAGCGAGTAAGGAAATAGTGGTACCCCAGACATGAGGTACATTTACCGATGGCCTGATAACCTTCGGGAAGGAGGGCAAAAGCGCCCACGGGAAGAAGGTGAGAATGTCGGGTTGGAATTGTTTCGTCCCAACAGGCTCATGAGCCAACGATATCGATATCTCCGCCTTCTATCCCTCTTTCAGATGGAATGATCCAGTTATGGGCCCAAGTCAAGAACCTAGTAGAAAATTTGTGCAAACAGAGCACAAAGCAGGAAGCGAAATGCAAGGTAGAGCTTGGTAAAGCTCCACTTGTCGCTCCCAAAGAGTCGTACAAAAGACTCGTAGATCAAGATCTTCTGACATGCTCCACAACCAATCCCTGGAGGTTTGCAGAGCAAATGCCGATTTTAATCGGCAAGCACTACATCTCGAAGAAGATGGGTGCAGTTCCTTTGGACAAAATCCAGTTTTGGCCAAGCTTTGACGCTTTCCCAAACTGTTTCATGAGACTGAAGGATGAACCAACATCAGGAAAATGAACGGAATCAAAGGAGGTTATGATTCTCGACAGTGATAAAGCACAGGCTATCCTATCAAGCAGCATAGAAAAGGCGGGTCACTTGGTGTCGAATGTATCCACACTAGGTAACAAGCACTCTTCCTTTCTTGCTCCTGTTTCCATTTCATTCCCCTTTACAGAGAAGGCTTTCAAATATGTCACTGAGGCAATAGAGACAGGTAAATCGTGTCCTACACTCAAGGAGTGCGAGCCTTTGGCACTAGCATTTCCCAGACAGGAGAAGAACTGGAAGGAGGCCCATTTCACATTTTCAGTAGGAAGACTTGAGGCGGATGTCGCCAGTCGATAATTTTAGGAAAATCTTCCAAAATTATCCGAGTTTCTCTTACAGGATGAACAAGAAACAAAGGAGAGACCTGCAGCATCCTTATCTCTACAGAACTACATAGAGTTCTGTTCGGCTCATCAAGATACCCCAGACATGCTTAAGGTCCTAGCCAAAATACATATGGTTACTTTGGTAAAAGACTTTTATACCTTTATAAGGCTAGAAGAACATGTAGGGAGTTTGTGTTACCTAACGCAAAAGCGAAAAACGATAAAAGAAAGCTTAATATCTTAAAACATCTGGGGTAAAGACCTCTTTCCAGACGAGGTAGTTAAAAAAGTGTTTAAGAACGCCTCCACGGAAAAAGTGGGACTTCTCAAAAAGTGGGGCATTCTTTCCAAAAGAGAATTCTCTAAGGTTGTGCGTCCCCAACCTAAAAGGAAGATGGAGAGGTCTTGACATCCATTTCAAGCGGTTCAACAACAATCCACAGTTGTAGTGACCGAGGTGTCACAGACAGATGGTCGAAAAGAGATTCATACTGATCAGTCGAAGCATAGAAATGCTTCTAGTAGGAGGGAGATTCCTGTAGGATCGCTGGACCTTCGATCCTTGGGTCCATGGCCTAATCAGGATGGGACTAAGATGAGAGGTGGAGATATCTCTACCACCATTTCCTCTACTCCTCCGATTATCCAAAATCCTCATGGAGGAGTTTACCTGAGAGCTCTAGAGCATACAGGTGGTAAGGAAACTTTAGTCCACCGAATTCCAGGGAAGGCTGTTGTGTGTTTACGAGAAGGACTTCAGAAAATTCAGAGCCATTTAGGACTTATCGCCACTCAACAAGTCCAAATAAAACAACGGGTCCAGGATGTTTATCCTCCTGAACATAAGGACCCTGCTGCAAAGAAGGGTGTCTATAGTCTTACCAGACCTGAAAGTCGTCTATCCGCAGCTTCCAGTCAATCACCCTTTCCCCTCCTATCTAGGATTCAGGTTACACAAAGTAACGCACTTCCTAGGAAAGATACTCGTCAGACTAGACAGAGTCCTAGCTGCCTTCATAAAATTGGCAGACACAGTCATGCAATATTTAAGACTAAGAAAGGTTCAGGCAACAATGTCCCTGGACAAGAGGCTGGGATGGGCTGCACCCAAGGTAACTGGTCTATGAACATCCGAAGGAATATTCCGGTCCCCGGAACATCGTGGTTGAAAGATAAATTTCAGATTCCCAAAACGAGAACAGTGATGAACCCTGTTCTCTCTCCAGTTTGCAATTAATGCAGGCCCTGTGCTAAGAGCATGGCTGCAAGATGCGCTGGGAGCCTGGAGAAAAAAAGCATCAAACACTCGAAGAGGCCTAAAAAGACCGATAGCGGTCCTTCCTTGATCGCTTCCGTAACAAAGGTCAAAGCCCGAAAATCCCAAGACCATGTTGGTCCAGTCATGAGTAGGGAAACTCTCTCCAAGCAGATCAGATTGTCTACAGCTGATCTGGGACTCTGAAGCGATAACGAGACGCTGCAATTGACGATGCTAAGACACGTCTCATACAGTTTAGGTGTAATTAGCCATCCCTTACCTAAAGGGATGACACCTGTCAGCAGTTCACATACAACCAATCCGCAATGTGACGGTGGATGCTCTACTCAGACTCAGGCCGATAGAGTTAGAATGATCCATAGACGCAGACCTACTCTCTCCTAGATGGGAACAAGTCCCCGAACTGCAATCCGACCTCTTTATTCCGAGAGCCGTCAAGGAATTACCTTGATATGTAGCCCTATACAAGGATCCTCTAATTTAAATGATAGACATCATGTCTCTGAAAAGGAAGGGATAGACTTAGGATTTCCAGTTCATCCCGTCCAATCACCTGCTGAGAG
>NC_090736.1:34410886-34423386 GCF_036898095.1 Palaemon carinicauda
GTCATTGTTCTCTAAATGTCTATATGTATGTTCGTACGTTTGATTTCCCTATAAAATGTAAAGAAACCTCTCTCAATAAATCAGTCCTCTGAAGAAGCATCGCAAAACTAGTCAGGACTTAAGCATATATTTCGTATTTTCATTTCCCCTGTGGTTCTCCTGCATATATATATATATATATATATATATATATATATATATATATATATATATATATATATATATATATATATATATATATATATATATATATATATATGTGTATATATATTTTTATTTATATATATATATATATATATATATATATATATATATGTATATTTTTATATATATATATATATATATATATATATATATATATATATATATATATATATATATATATATATATATATATATATATATACCCATGCGCATGTATGTTTTTCTGTGTGTAATAAAGCCTAATAATATGTAGTTATTCAGAGTTATAATTGAAATGTTAAGAGTATTAATGTTTTTTAGCTTTGATTAAAAGGCTTTTTCATCTGAAAAGGTGTTTGATTGAATACCAAACTTATAACATGAAAAGCGCTAACCCCATTATAATTTGTAGTAAAAGCTTTGAATATATATTTATTTCTACCTAAATATCCTTAATTGATCAGAGTTTTTGATTACTTGAGTTTGTTTGAGTCCTTTATTAAACTGATTAAAATAGGAATATAATCCCTTTCAAACAATTATCCCTAGCATGAACAAGAATGTTGTTTTTGTTGTCGTCTTTTTTTCCCTTTTTTCTTTTTTTTGTATAAAAAAGCAGGAATATATTATCAATAAAGTGTTATTGTGGACATTAAGGGAAATAGCCATTGCGCAAGTTGCTATTCAAAATGCATTTATACCTTAGATGCCTAGTTTCCTCTTTATCGTTTGGTGGTGCGTATTTCATTATCAAAGCAACGTACGTTTCCTTAAATATGTATCATCTTTTAAAATCAACGATCTATTAAGGGTGTAAGATGTGCCAATCTTCATCAAGGTTAATTAGCACAACTATGTAACTGAAGAAGTAATCGATCTCATCTTAACGAATAAATGTGTGTATCTTCGAACGATATCCCGTTGCTTCATCAATGAAAGGTTATAACCTAAGTAACTGAAATTTTCATCCCTTACTCCTACTAATGACTAATGAATCGAGGTACTACTGAGAACATTTTCAAACCTAAGACTTTTTCCTAAGACAAAAATATAAGATCATTTCCAGAGAGTGATACTATAATCCAGTTTCCAGGAGTGATATTAATCCTCCCTGTTAGTCCATAACTAGTAATCTGATATAACAAAAGTCATGGAATATGGAAGATGTTTTAGTGTCTGCTAGCAAGAAGAGAAATTAGAACATAAAAGGAAAAAATAGACTCCAACAGAAAGTTAATATTTTTTATATCTTACACCAATTTTGAATTTACATATTCATTTGTATTCACAGATTAGATGGAATTACATAAGGCTATTTTTAACACGTTTGACGTAGAACTACATGATCGTCAGTTAACTTTGCATCCTTCATGTTAGATTATTTGCTATTTTTCCACTTTATGATGAATCTTTGACTCCATACGTAAAACGTTGTTTTTCTCTATATTCAACTATATTACATTTACTATAACTGGCAATTATTCCTTCCATTAAAATGGCACAAAATATAAGTTGCTGCACCTTACAATAACTTCCCCAGTATTTTCTCTGCATATATTACATTCCATCTTTGAAGGTATGGAAATATATTTCTCCTTCGCAAATAACACCAGAGGATCAAAAGAGTCCCTCTGAAAGATACCTTTATCTGTGTTTTCAAGGACTCTTTTTACAATTCTCTCTTTTAACTTCAAAGAACTGAGATATCATCTGAGAGTTTCTCCTCATATGGCAGTCCGAATTCATCGCTCAAAGTCATATGGGTTTCTCGTCTTTTTTTTTTATATTTCATATACTTAGCAAAAACTAAAGATTTTTTTTTCAATTTTCATTCACTGGTCTCCATATATAATTAAGAGCAATTCTGTGGCTATATATATATATATATATATATATATATATATATATATATATATATATATATATATATATATATATATATATATATATATATATATATGTGTGTGTGTGTGTGTGTGTGTGTGTGTGTGTGTGTGTGTGTGTGTGTGTGTGTGTGTGTGTGTGTGTGTTTTCGGTTACCCTCTGGTGGGGACAGGAAATAGTCATTACCCAATGAGAGGGGTTACCCTGAGATGTACAATTGGAAACCAAATTCTCTCACACATTGCTGAACCAGCCGGCTGTAGTTAGGAAAGAGTGAGATGATGGGAAGGGTTGAATGTGTCTGTGTGTGAGTTTGTGTGTGTAAGTGTTTGTGTGTGTAGGTGTGTATCTAAATATTTAGACATCATTTTTTACGGCTCAGATATAATAGTTTAAAATAAGGCTTGGGTGTTAGTGACATTAGACCTTTGAGATGAATAGCCGTTACATTGTCAAAATTTTAAAAATAAATTAGATAGAATATATTGCATTATCCTTAGTAGTAAAAATACCCGATCTTTCTCAAAACTTTTAGATCCTTTCGCTTTTACGGTAACGTGGATGGCAACCATATGTTCCATATATGATAATTTTTATCATAAATCACTACACGTGAAGAAATTCGAGAATAGTAAGCAGTTATTCATCTAACCCCATTTTTAGCTAATAATTCATTAAACGATGGAAAGTAATGACGTGAACTAAACCTTGCTTAAATTCACATATGACACTGGCAAAATACATAACAAGCAGATAAACAAGAAATTGAAATTGTACTTAATATGATTTTTATTTTCATTCTTTTATATATAACTATCTATTCCTTAACATTACTAACAATTAAGTAAATTTCGTATCTCCCCTGTATATTCCACAGCTTACCTAAACTGATCACAATTCGTTTACAGTTGCTAAATTATATTTCTTATTTCGTTGAAATATTTGCCAATATTTGCACAGAGTATGATATGCATAAATATATTCCTGAAAAAAAAAGGAATATGAAATGTTTGTTAAATCAATTCATAAGTAATAAACATCTGTCCTCCTTCTCCTCTTCTTTGGTCCTGCCGTCGCTTGTCAAAGCTTAGATACGACCAGTTAGCCAAAACTGACTCGCAAAGAAATATGTCTAAATTGACTAAAATTGTGGTAGGATTTCCGTCAACAATTACCGAAACACAACACTGAACTAGGAATTTTGAAAGATAGTGCTGATCTTTTCGCAGAAGAATTGATTTGAAGATAATACCATTAGGCAAGACTGTTTCTGTGAAAACGAAGATCTTCCAAGCTGGTCTAAAAGTATTTTTCTCCCTCTTATCTCTGGGATCTGTGACCATTCTCTCATGTTCAGGAAGGCAGCCTTTTTCTTTGCTGCAAATATCATTATCTCTTATCAAATAATGGATTCAGTTATTTATATACCTTCAGCATTACAACTTATCCCTGATCAACGTTTCTAGGGATCATCGTTTGAGCTGTTTTGTTTCTCATATCTTAGAAAACGACAACAGAACCGTTTACCTTATCGCTAACAATTCCCACCAATGAATATATTGTTTTAACGTAGATGATAGAAATATATTTTCGCTAATTTTTCCTCGTTTTGAACCTTTCATATATATCACTGACCTTTATTCATCGGCGAAGTAACATCAACTATATCGTATTTTTCAACTGTGATAAAAGCATTTCCTTTATTACAGATCAATGCAACTTCCACAACACCAACACACACTCTCTCTCTCTCTCTCTCTCTCTCTCTCTCTCTCTCTCTCTCTCTCTCTCTCTCTCTCTCTCTCTCTCTCTCTCTCTCTCTCTCTCTCTCTCCTAGTTGTAATGTTTAATTATTTTTTATTTATTTTGCACTATTATGTGTAAATATCTATATATATATATATATATATATATATATATATATATATATATATATATATATATATATATATATATATATATATATATATATATATATATATTTATATATAATGACATACACACATATATATATAATGATATAAACATTAAATATATAATTTTATGTATATATATATATATATATATATATATATATATATATATATATATATATATATATATATATATATATATATATATATATATGGAATTCGGGATTTTCTCCGGCAACCTAGAAATCTGTTTCCAATATACTCTTTAGTTTAACTACTACAAAAGGCGAAACAACGTAATTAATTGAACTATAAATATGCTTCATTTACCTAAATATCAACATCTTTTTAAAATGAAAGGGCACAACAGAATTTTAGATATTGTGTATAAAACCGCAAAGAAAAAAAAAATATCCACATGTTTTTCTCCAGTATAAAAGATGAAAAAGTTAACGCGAGCTTTAGTTACATGGTAATTACTGCTATGCAAATGTGATACTCAGTAATGCTCAAACACCAAAGATTTATAAGTCTGTATATTTAAAAGACCTAGGAATTTTTTAGATTAATTTGCGTATTCATAAAATTACACTTCTTACTTACGAACAAATTCAATGTAGTCTGACAATCAATGAGTGAATAGATGATATGGCCCTGTAGGAGTGATTCAGTTCATGAAAAAAAAAAAAATACCGAAAAGGATTTAATACCAAAACCGTGAAAGAATAGACAAAGAAATTGTTTTATGTTTGTTAAATCTTTTTATATTGAACTACAAAACATAAAGCCCTTTTCGTTGCTCTTTGTAAAAAGTAAATAAATTTCTTGTTAGAAGATTTATTGTTTACCCGGATATTTTTTCGTGAGGTAAGTTATGATTTTATGTAGGGAAGAATTGATAAAAATAATGGAAATAAGGCAATAAATAAATTATGAGAATGAATTAACAATATATCATTCTATAAACAGTAACAGTGTCAAAACAGATATGTCCTATATAAACTATTAACAACGTCAAAAACAGACATGTCATATATAAACTATAAAAAGACTAATGTCAGCCTGGTCAACATACAAACATTTGCTCCAAATTTGAACTTTTGAAGTTCTACAGATTCAACTACCCGATTAGGAAGATTATTCCACGTCTTGGTAACAGCTGGAATATAACTTCTAGAATACTGTGTAGTATTGAGCTTCATGATGGAGAAGGCCTTGCTATTAGAATTAACTGCCTGCCTAAATATTACGAACAGGATGGAATTGTCCAGGGAGATCTGAATGTAAAGGATGGTCAGAGTTATGAAAAGTCTTATGGAACATGCATAATGAACTAATTGAACTACGGTGCCAAAGATTAATATCTAGATGAGGAATAAGAAATTTAATATATCGTAAGTTTCTGTCCAACATATTAAAATGAAAATCAGCAGCTGAAAACCATACAGGAGAACAATACTCAAAACAAGATAGAAGGAAAGAATTAAAACACTGCTTCAGAATAGATTGATCACCGAAAATCTTGTAAGACTTTTTCAATAAGCCGATTTTTGTGCAATTGAAGAAGACACAGACCTAATGTGTTTCTCAAAATCACACCTAAAATTTTAAAAGAGTCATACAAATTTAGAGAAACTTTATCAATACTGAGATCTGAATTTTGAGGAGCTACCGTCCTTGACCTACTTACAATCATACTTTGAAATTTGTTAAGATACAACCTCATACCACATAATTTGCACCATGCACTAATTTTAGCTAAATCTCTGTTAAGGGATTCACCAACACCAGTTCTACACTCAGGGGATGGAATTGATGCAAAGAGAGTAGCATCATCTCCATATGCAACAAGCTTGTTTTCTAGGCCAAACCACATGTCATGTGTATATAGTATGAAAAATAATGGGCCAAGAACACTACCCTGTGGAACACCGGATATCACATTCCTATACTCGCAATGGTGCCCATCAATAACACCTCTTTGAGATCTATAACTTAAAAAATCAATAATAATCCTAAGAAACGACCCACCCACTCCCAACTGTTAGAGCTTGAAAACAAGGGCACATGATTAACACGGTCAAAGGCAGCACTAGAATCAAGGCCAATCATACGAACTTCCTGACCACAATCAAGGGATTTCTGTACATCATTGGAGATTGTAAGAAGGGCATCACATGCTCCAAGGCCTTTACAAAAACCAAAGTTCAAACTAGGAAGTATATGATTATCTTCAGCAAACCTATTCAGACGTTTTGCCAGAAGACGTTCAAAAACTTTAGATAATATAGGAGTTATGGAAATTGGGCGGCAATCAGTGGGACTTGAGCTACCACGAACACATCTACATAGAGGAGTAACATTACCAATTCTCCAACAAGTGCTAAAAGATCCTCTTCTTGCTAACTTGCGCAAAATAACAGGTAACTTTGAAGCTAAGATATGTGCTGTCTTTATAAAAAACAAACGAAAAATACCATTTGGGTCTACACCTCCATTAAGGTCCATCAACAGAACTTTAACATCATGAGATCGAAAAGCTAAACTAGTTAGTTTAGCCTCAGAAAACACGAATGAGGAAGTTAAAGTTTCTCATTTCTCTGTTTACTATCAAAAGCATCAGCCAAATGGGTTGCCTTTTCCGTTGGACAGTGAGTGACTGAGCCACTGGGTTTTAGTAAAGGAGGAACTGTTGCATCTACACCAAAGAGTGCAGATTTAAGGGTAGACCACCATTTATGTTCCCGAGTTGTATCAGAAAGGGTTTCTTTTATGGTTAAATTGTACTCCTTTTCAGTTGAGGCATAAACTCTCTGAGCAAAAGCTCGAAGATGAGTATAGTTGTTCCAGATCAAATCTGATCTGTTACCCTTCCAAAGGTGATGGGCCTCCTGCTTCTGCACATAAGCACGTCTACAATCATCATTGAACCATGGATTGTCCTTCACTCGGTACCTTAGCACACGAGAAGGGATACGCTTATCAATTATGTTGACTAGATTCTCATTCAAAGGGACAACATGATCTACACGCCTATATAATTGTGACCAATTCAAGCACATAAGATCATGCAAAATCCCATTCCAGTCTCCTTGTGATTTCGTATAAATTTTACAAGAATATGATATATCAGGGGCAGGCTGCTCAGTCTTCATACTAACAAGATCAAGGCATGATCAGATGTCCCGACTTGAGAACCAACCTTACTAGTTATAACGCCAGGGGAGTCAGTGTATACGAGGTCCAAGCTTCATTTATGATTTGCTCACAGACTGATTCAGAGGCAAAGTCTAAAGCTCTTAAGCCATGGCAATCGGTAGGAGAGATAGATTTTAACCACTCCCTATGGTGAGCATTAAATTCACCAACAAAGACATAAGAAGCCTTTCTATCATCTTCTTGTATCTTAGCCATAATGGTAAGAAGACAATCGAAGATAGAATCATCCATGTCTGGATTCCGGTAGATCGAACACAAATAAAAGTTGTTATGCCTGCCACAAACTTTTATTACCTGAATCTCATGACATACACATTAATAGCAGGACTTATGAGAAGCATGGTACTCAGTACTAATATACATCGCCATTCCCCTGGCCCTAGGAATTGCATCACGTTTAAACATTATTGGATCCTTAAAACCAGTTATAAGGAGCTCAGATGAGTGCCTCATTCTAGAATTCTAAGTTTCTGAACACAAAAGAATATCATACTGACTGGACGCAACTGTATAGTCAAGGATATTTGAATGAAGACCACGAGTATTGCAATACAGAATAGACATTAACAAAATCTAGGACGTACTGGTCCCAGATTTCGCTCAATGTCTCCAGACAGCATAAGAATTAATAGAAATAAAAAGGAGACATCATACTGAAAAACTAGATTAACAAGAATTATAACAAAAACAATATGTACAGAAAATATAAATAAAGTGATTGATGATACCCATAGACTATAGTAAAATGTCGGAAAAACTAGTCAACATGGAGGAGCCGATTCACCATGCAAGGCTAGATAACCTCCAGGATAGCCACTTCAACTGAAGGGAGGACAGTAGGGATGGTTTTGAAAAGAAAAAGAATCAGAAAAAGGAAAAGACAATCTCTTCATAAACCACCAGGCATCTATGGCCCTTCTATTAAGCCTGCCCAACACACCATTTAAAAAAAAAACCTAGAGGAAAAAAAAATGATAAGATATAATAGTGTGCCCGAGTGTACCCTCAAGCAAGAGAACTCTAACCCAAAACAGTGGAAGACCATGGTACAGAGGCTATGGTGCTATACAAGACTAGAGAACAATGGTATAATTTTGAAGTGTACTTCTCCTAGAAGAGCTGCTTACCATAGCTAAAAAGTCTCTTCTACCCTTACCAAGAGGAAAGTACACTGAACAAATTGTAGTACAGTAATTAATGCCTTAGGTGAAGAAGTGTTAAGTATCTAATTGTTGTCAAGTGTATGAGGAAAGACGAGAATATGTAAGGAATAGGCCAGACTATTCAGTGCAAGTGTAGGCAAAGAGAAAATAAGCCGTAACCAGCGAGAGGGTACCAATGCATTACTGTCTGGCCAGTAAAAGGATCCAATACCTCTCTCGTGGTAGTATCTCAACAGGCAGCTGGTGCCCTGGCCAACATACTACCTATTTATATATATATATATATATATATATATATATATATATATATATATATATATATATATATATATATATATATATATATATATATATATATATATGTATATATAAATATATATATATATATATATATATATATATATATATATATATATATATATATATATATATATATATATATATATATATATTTATTTATATATTTAAATATATATATATATATATATATATATATATATATATATATATATATATATATATACATTTAATTGTATATATATGTATATATATATATATATATATATATATATATATATATATATATATATATATATATATATATATATATATATATATATATATATATATATATATATATGTATATATATATGTAGATATATTATATATATATATTTATATATATATATATATATATATATATATATATATATATATATATATATATATATATGTGTATATATATATATATATATATATATATATATATATATATATATATATATATATATATATATATATATATATATATATATATATATATATATATATATATATATATATATATATACTCGTACTATATACCCACAAACAAACATACACACACATACTATATATATATATATATATATATATATATATATATATATATATATATATATATATATATATATATATATATATATATATATATTATAATAACCCTCCTATCATTATTTAGCATTTCTAATTACACCTATTATTGTGTATAATTTAACGCCATCTATTGATTGCTGATCGTAGCGGACAACATGGAGGAAATTACCTTTTGTTATTTTTACGTATGTAATCCTTGGAAATGTTTACTTCAAAGCTCTTTCAAGTTAATACTTTTGAGTTCGTTATCCGGTGGCTAATTCTTCACTAGTTTCGAGTGTTTATTAAGTGATTATTTGTTATTATTTTGTCATATATTTGTACGTGATTTAAAATATATAATATAATATATGATATATAATATATAATATATAATATTATAATATAATATTATAATATTAATATAATATTAATATATTAATATATTATGTAAATATATATATGTATATGTATGTATGTATATGTATGGATGTATATGTATATATGTATAGATAGATACTTACATGTTAGGTTTTTGTTTTGCAAATCCAGAAATTAAATCATGTAAATCAGTTATCTGAAATACTTTAACTTGCAGTTCTTTCAGGTCTACGACTTAATAGTTTTAAGAGTTAAATAAGTCTTCAGATGGTTAACAAAAAATAAAATAGAATAAAAAAAAAAACAAATAGATTATACATTTCCTACACATTAATCATTCAGTTCATATGAAGCGGTACCAATCTGTAATTTCCCTAAAAATTACATAATCACATAACTTATATCTCAATCCATAGTCGAATATGCTAAATCATGAGAAATAAAAAAAAACAAAATCAGTTTTCTAATAGAACAGTGTTTTTTGAAGTTTGGTCCACAAACTACCATGGATCCGTGGAATGTTCCACGAGGTCCATATGATAATTTGAGTATCGGTGTCAGATAAATTTTAGGCTAAACGTGGCTCAAAAACATCCGTGGCCAGAGACATTCCCCACTTGACCCTCTCTCTCTCTCTCTCTCTCTCTCTCTCTCTCTCTCTCTCTCTCTCTCTCTCTCTCTCTCTCTCTCTCTCTCTCAAAAGTATGAAATAAGGACGGACGGAACCATTAGACTTCAGAGAAGGAAGCTGAGAAGGAAATAAGAAAAACAGGGTCGATATGAAGGAAAACCTATAGAACTTTAAAAAAAAAAGGATAACCTTCATAACTATAGAAAAACGAGGTTTCAACTTTTTTATATCTGGAGAAACTGCCAAGACTACCGGATTTTCATGCAAAGCGTCGCTTTTATTTGGAAAACCCTGGAAGATCATGGTGGGAGAAAGGCAAGGAAAGAAAGAAACAAGTTACTTTTGGCCAACGACGCTGTAAAGAAAGAGATAGTGTCAATTGTTGAAAACGTGAAAGTTCAGTTAGTAGCACAAATACAACAGTTAATATTCTTCACTAAAACTGAACGAGTACATTGCTATAAGAAATGATGTAAACCTCTTGTGCTTTATTAGGTACATCTACGGCGGGGATATACATAAATTTATTTTCTGCCATTTTATTCCTACAAACACAAATGGAGAGGCTATCTTTAATGCAGCTGAGTTTCTTGTCAAAAATAAACTAGACTGGTTGCGATGTGTAGGCATCAGCACAAATGATGCAACAATCGTAGACTAGGGGGCATAGAAAGAAGAGTACAACGTATTGCACCTCTAGTAGACATAACATGATGTTGCATTCATCGCCAACAACTTGTAAAACACATGCCTTCCTGTCATAATACAATTTTGGATGAGATATTGAAAATTGTAAAGTTTATCCAAGGTAAAGTATTAAATACACACTTATTTACACCTTTGAGTGAAGAGAGAGGAAACGAACTCCTCTACTATACAGAGGTTCGTTGGCTGACACAGGAAAAAGTTTTTTCTCGTCTCTTTGAACTTCCTAAAGAGTTGCAGAATTTTCTTGCCTGAACATCATAACCTCTATAACTGAATGCATGACACCCAATGGCTCACAAAACAGGCATACGTCTCTGATATTTTCAGCACACTATATGGACTGAATCTAGCTTTAAAAAAGAAAGCTACTACCATCCTTGAGGTGCAGGACAAAATACAGATAACATAAATAAAGCTGGACTTGTGCTCTGGCCACCTTAACCGCAAGAATTGCGAGTAATTTCCTTCATTACCACACTTCTTTCTTATTAACAAAGAAGAGCTAGATGGTTAATACAACACAAGTTTTCAAACCCCACTGCCAAAGTCTTCAATCACATTTGGGAAAATTTTTGAAGAACCAGACCCAAGCTTTGACTGAATTAGTAATTTATTTGTTAGAGTTAGGCAGAGGAAAAAAAGATCATTGTTAAGCTATCATCAAAGAAGGTTGATAATGTTGTCAAGATTACAAGAAATTTGACAATTAAGGCTGTTTAGGGAAAGAAGTTTTTTTTTCTTTTTTTTTTTTTTTGGTTACAGTTAGGCAGAGGAAAAAAAGATCTTAATATTATGATGCGCAACCAAATGAATGTCCAACCCGACATGTGACTGAAACTTAGCAGATTGGAGCTAGATATTTAATGAGTGATGAGATATGAGGAGGATTGTTGCTGTTAAGTTCACTAAAAGATGTGTGCAAAACGGCAACATTAGTAATGTTATGAAACTTATGTTATGTAAAATTATGTAAAAATTCATGTCGAATATAAGCCATTAATAAATAATTCATAAGCAATTTTAGTATAGTATAGCCTGAAAACACTTTGAAACTCAAGAAAGAAATTATCATTAAAAGGGATTCGCTACATGAGTAATTTTAATGAAAGGGGTCCATTGCACAAGAAAGTTTAAGAAACTCAGTGTTATCTTCAGAAGTTAATGTGCTGCCACAAGTAGAGCACAGGTTCAGATTTTTCAGTTGGTTTTTAAAAATGATTTAGTAACGCTAAATTACGTTAATATCAAATTACATCAACGTTGAAGGCTAAGTAGTAGGACTGATGACTATACAGCTATTGTACAATGATTATACAGTCATTAATAATTCATATTGTTAAGGCAATTCAGACACAAAATTGCCTTAGTCTTAAACAGTTATTATCACTTAAGCTCCTTAAAAAAAGTTAAAAACAATCAAGTTACTATCAGAGATCATAGATGTAAAGGAAAACAGAGAAGGACATTGTATGGTTGACTTTCCAGGATGGTGTGCCATCAGTAAACTATACCTTTATATGCACC
>NC_090736.1:34445886-34448386 GCF_036898095.1 Palaemon carinicauda
CAAAATTTTCGTTAATAAGAAAACCTATTCCAAGACGGGGTTGTGTTATACATGTCTGGGTTTTGGATAGTTTTTAATACCACGCTAGCCACTGCAGGTTGATGAAGGTGGGAGATTTTCGTCTGATCGCTCACATCACTAGTAACCTATAGCTTTGCTGATCATCGCAATGCGCAAGCCCATTCACCTGGTTAAAATGTCCCAATTTAGAAAGGGATATATATATATATATATATATATATATATATATATATATATATATATATATATATATATATATATATATATATATATATGCACACACACACACACACACACACACACATATATATATATATATATATATATATATATATATATATATATATATATATATATATATATATATATATATATATATATATATATATATATATATATATATATATATATATATATATATATATATGCACACACACACACACACACATATATATATATATATATATATATATATATATATATATATATATATATATATATATATATATATATATATATATATATATATATATATATATATATATATATATATATATGTGTGTGTGTGTGTGTGTGTGTGTGTGTGTGTATAGGTAAATTTGTATTGTATTACAGGGTGTAATCTCGAACAGAAAATATATGTTTTCCTATAGTAAATAACGTGATTTAACCGAATTTGACCTTCATATCAACCGCAAATAAACAGATTAACCAATTCGACTAACTTTAAGTTGCCGAAATTGTTTCTGTTATTACGGATGAAATGATGGTGAAAACCAGTTAAATCACAATATTCCCTACAGGAAAACATACATTTTCTGTTAAAATGGTTAAATATAATTACTGTTGTCATATATGTGTGTGTTAAAATATTTAAATATAAGCACTTGTTCAACGGTGTCACTTCCCTTACGAATGTACTGCGAACGATAATATTAGCAACGTTACCAATGATACACAGTGTTACAAACGTTGACGAATGGTACACAGAGTTACCAACGGCACGATGACATTACTAACGATAGCAATGCTAGATATTTCCATGCGTATTTTAAATAATTTGTCCATATAAGTTTTACTCAATATATAAAAAGTACAAAAAGGCCACAGATCCTAACAAACCCACCTAAACTAACCTAGTAGTATGACAGGTCACAAACCTCAGGTATTTCAGTACCTCGGGTATTTACTGAAAACTGTAAAATTCTCCATGTTACGACTGATACACAGAGTTACCAGCGATACGGTGACATTACTAGCGAGAGTAATGATAGATATTTCCATAGGTATTTTAAATGAATGTTCCATATGCGGTAAGTGTTACACAATATATAAGAAGTAAAAAAAGGCCATAGAACCTAACAAACCCACCTAACCAACCTAGGAGTTCCCCGGTCCCAAAACACATATAATGACTATTGAGGAATGACTTACCTTTATGAAAAAGACGTCGAAACTTGCGGGTCATGGGAGTGTGAGACTGACGGATTAACTCCTATGACTAGGGTGAGGATGATTTAATACTTTTTCTTTTCTTTTCTATACATATTTGTTTCACTAAATAAATATAATTCTACTATCTTCTCTAAGTCTTCGTCTTATGGTTGTCGTAGCTTAATTACTTCATTCCTTTCTTTTCTATATGCCTGGCAAAACAAAAATAAAATTATCAAATCTTCCTCCTCATTTTCACAAAAATTACACTTTACATTACCCCCATTGTGTCTATTTACAATATTTAGTTTTAAAGTATTAGTTCTTGCTCTAAAAAATATCACTGAAGAAAACGTATTGTCGTAAAGTGCCTTCTTTCATTTCTTTCTATATATTTCTAAGCTACTTTACTTTTTATTTCTTCTTTCCACTTTTCAGTATCCCACTTTCTGGTTTCCGATTTAATTTCTGCCTTGTTCATTCTTCTTATCTGTCTTATGCCTATACTTAATTCATCTAAGTACTTTGCAGGTTGTTTCCACCATCTTCCTTCTTTTTCTTGAATATCCAGGATAATTGTTTTCAGTATGAACAACTGTTTTGGTCTTCTTCGCTGTTCATTTCATTACGCATGCTCATGGTATTATTATTATTATTATTGAGTTAAAAGTAATGGCTACATCGGCAGAGTTTATTTTCTTATCCAATTTTTCTATTTTCCGGATAATTCTCTTCTCTAGAGCGCTGCAATCAGCCAGCAGACTTGAAAAATTCCTCAGTCGGGTGAATGACAAAATCGGGAAGACTTTTCAAGTATATTCTCACAAAATACAAGTAAAACTTTTGGTACAAAACAGTAAAAACTACGACGCGTTTCGAGGATAAGTCCTTCCTCTTCTTCAGGTAGAGAGTGAGGTGGATCCTTGTTGGGGTATTAAAGCCAACACTTGTTGTTGGCACGGGCCTTTCCCTTGGTTGGCCCGTAGAATTAAACTGCAGTCGGGTGGTATTTATACCCAGGATCAGGATTACAAGTGAAAGGGCT
>NC_090736.1:34453386-34463386 GCF_036898095.1 Palaemon carinicauda
TCGGAAAGTGTTTAAGACTTTGCAGCCTACAGATGACACAAGTGAAGCTGCAATTAAAGCTCTTACCACATATTTTGCTCCTCAGGTCAATAAATTTTTTGAAAGATACCAGTTTTCAGCGCAAGCTTATCAGAAAGAGAATGAAAGTTTAGATGCATTTGTGACTAGACTAAAGAATTTAGCCGTTTCATGTGAATTTCTAGAGTTAGAAAATGTTATCATAGATCAAGTAATTGCACATTGCACATCAGAATAGCTAAGAAAAAAAATATTGCAAGATAAAGATTTAACAATAGAAAAGGTATTAATAACAGGCAGAACTTTAGAAACATCAAATAGGCAAAGTAACATAATAGGTAGTTCTACAAGCAATAGAATGGAAAATTCTAAAATTAATACAGTAGGTTCTAAGTGGAAAACCAATGAGAATCAGAGAAGGAATATGTCAAAGCCTAGTCATAGAAAAGTGCCTAACACTAATGTTCATAAATATCAGAATCAGGCTTATACACAGAAACAACAGGAAAAACCCAAGTGTTTTAGGTGTGGTAAAACTGATCATCTTGCATACAAAGCAAAGAAATGCCCTGCTACTGGACAGTCATGCCAGAATTGCAGAAAGGTGGGTCATTTTGCTAATGCTTGTAGATTTCCTAAACGGTACGCAAAGAAAATAAATGCTACAGATGATACTATGGGTCAAGAGAATAATGAGGAAAATGTTCATGATAATCAGGTTAGTTCAGAAACTGATTCATCGTTTCGCATAAACTCAATCAACAAAGGTGCAAAGAAACATATCATGGAAGAAGTAATCATCAATGGTAAACCAATTTTGATGCAAGTTGACACAGCAGCCGATGTATCAATTATGTCTGAGAAAATGGCTAAAAGCATTCCTAATTTGTTATTAGAAGGCACAAATAGAGTTTTGAAAAGTTATAATGGTTTTGATATTCAGGTAATAGGTGCTTCGAACGTAGAAGTACAGTACAAAGAATAGAAATTAGAGAGAATGCCATTAACAGTTGTAAAAGGTAATGGACAAACTTTGGTAGGTTTAGATTGGCTACAATATTTGAAGTTAGATTGGCCTAGTATTTTGAAGGTTGCAGGTAGACAAGATGAAAACAAAAATGAAATATCTATGGATAATATCATATCAGAGTTTTAAGACATAATTGAAGATAAAATAGGTACAGTAAAGAACGCAAAGGCAATTTTAGTTTTGAAACCTGACAGTTCTCCTAGATTTTTTGCTCCGAGACCAGTACCGTATGCATTGAAAAGTGCAGTTGAAACAGAAATCAGGAGATTAGAAAGTGAAGGTTCTTGGGAAAAGGTTACATATTCAGATTGGGCTACACCATTAGTTCCTATTGTGAAGGAAAGTGGACAGGTTAGGTTATGTGGAGATTACAAAGTAACGTTAAATCCACAACTGCAAGTAGCTCAACATCCCTTACCAAATCCGAAAGACATGTTTGCAACTATGTCAGGATGCAGTGTTTTTTCTGAATTAGATTTAAGACAAGCATTTCAACAGCTTCCCATGGATGAAACTTCACAAGAATTATGTACAGTAAATACATCCTTAGGTTTGTTTAGGCCAAAGAGATTACCTTATGGAGTTGCAAGTAGTCCAGCTATATGGCAACAAACTATGGATAAGATTTTTTCAGGAATGCAAGGAGTATTCATTTTTATAGATGATATTTTAATTGCGGGTAAAGACACAAGAGAACATAGAGAAAGATTGCGAACAGTTCTGAAGAAGTTGAAGGAACATAATATTAGAGTAAATAAGAACAAATGTATTTTAGAAGTTGATTCAGTGGAATACTTAGGTTTTGTAATAAATGGCAAGGGTATTCACAAAACTAAAGAGAAGATTAAAGCTGTACAATCAACAAAAGTGCCAGAAAATGTTAAGGAATTACAATCATTTCTAGGTTTAGTAACATTTTATGGGAATTTCATTCAGAATTTGTCTACAATTGCACATCCATTGTATAATCAGTTGAATAAGGGTGTAGAATGGAAGTGGACAAAAGAGTGTCAGGAATCTTTTGAAAGAATCAAGCAGGAAATAACAACACCTACATTCTTAGTACATTATCAAATGGATTTACCAGTTAAATTAGTATGTGATGCATCAAACATAGGTTTAGGTGCAGTTTTATCTCATGTAATGCCAGATGGAAGAGAAAAACCAATTGCATTCACTTCTAGAGTATTGAACAAGGCAGAAAGGAATTACTCTCAAATAGAAAAGGAAGGTTTAGCATTAGTTTATGGAGTTAAGAAATTCCATATGTATCTTTATGGTAGGAAAAAGTTCACACTTGTTACAGATCATAAACCTTTATTAGCAATATTGGGTCCAAAAGCAAGTTTACCTACGTTGGTGGCTGCAAGAATACAACGTTGGGCAGTTACGTTAGCAGTGTACCACTATGATATAGAATACCGTCCAACATCAAATATGGGTAATGCAGATGCTTTATCCAGATTACCCGTAGACAAAGCTCCAGAAGAGTATGATGACAGTGTTCTGATAATTTCTGTATATGATGTACCAATAACTGCGAAAGATGTAGCACACAGTACCAAGCAAGACCCAGTACTTAGTAAGGTTTTGGAGAGTTTGATGACAGGTAGAGACTTATGTGGAAAGGAGGAAAATTGTAAACCGTATAAGGATATATGGTATGAACTGAGTGTGACACAAGGAATAGTGATGAGAGGTTCCAGGGTAGTTATTCCTAATTCACTGAGACATAAGGTTTTGTCTGAAATACATGCTGATCACCAAGGTATTGTAAGATCAAAGTCAATTGCGAGAACTTTTGTATGGTGGCCAGGTGAAGATAAAGATGTGGAATGTTATATAAAGAATTGTATGAATTGTGTTATGCAACAGAACAATCCTCAATTTGCTAGAATGCACCCGTGGGAGTTACCCAGGTATCCATGGCAAAGAGTGCATATAGATTTTGCAGGTCCTTTTTTGAATTATTTGTTTTTGATAGTAGTAGATGCTTACAGTAAGTGGCCAGAAATTATCCCAATGAAGACAACAACGTCTTACGCCACAATAAAAGAGTTGATGCAAATTTTTTCAACGCATGGTATTCCAGAAAGAATTGTTACAGATAATGGTCCACAATTTACCTCACAAGAGTTTAAAGAATTTTGTAATGTCAATGGTATAAAGCATACATTTTCAGCTACATATCATCCATCCACTAATGGAGAGGCTGAAAGATTTATTCAAACGTTTAAACACAATATGAAGTGTAGAAAAGCAAATTCAGGTAATATATTTTTGCATGTGTCAAAATTTTTATTGTCTTATAGAACAACGCCGCACAGCACAACAGGCGTGGCACCCTCAAATTTGTTGATGGGGAGGAGGATAAGGTGTAAGTTAGATTTGTTGTATCCAAGTTTGCAAAGTGATTTAGAAGATAAAGGGTATAAACAAGTAGCAAAGCTTCCTAATGTAAGACACTTTTTACCTTTGTCTGATGTCATGGTAAGATCGTACAACACTCCAGAGAAGTGGGTACCAGGAGAGATTGTAAGAGAGATAGGAAATTTACATTATGATGTTCGTGTTGGTGATAATGTTGTAAAACGTCATGTTGATCAATTACAGCCGTTAAACAGAAAGACAGTAGAGCATGCGAATGTTAGAGATGAGAAACTTAAAGAAGTAGTTAGATCAAATGAGTCAAGTATTAACCAAGATGGTCCAACATCCAATGTAGATTCAGAACCAATTCATGTACCAGTACAAGATGAGGTTAAAGTGCTTCCTAATAGGATTAACAGAGGAAAGCCCCCTGAGAGATTAGATTTATGAAGATTTTTACAATGTCAAGTTAAGGGGGAGGAGACTGTTATGTATTATTGTAATGTACTATATTATTTCAAGTGTTGCAGGTATTGCGCAACATTGCATCATATTGCATGAATAAGACATGTTATGCTTTATACATAAGAGTAATGATTTGTTTTGGTATTAGGATTCAAACATTTGTTGATTACCTCAGAGATAGGATGTGATTCTTTATGATTTGTACTGGAGTAGGATTTAAGACTTTTCAGAGCGATGTTCTTTTGTTTAGCAATGTTTTGGTTTGGCAGATTGTGTAAGACGCTCCATATACACTTGGGAGTTAGCTGTCACAGAGTAAACAGTACAATGTAGTCTTTTATACATTAAATGTATTTTTTAGAATACCAACGTCTTATTATCCATCAAGCCCACATTGACGACATCAGATGGGATCAGCTGAGAAATAATTGCTAACAATTGTTCATCTATGTTCCAGGTAATTATTATGGTTAATAGAACTTCCTACCAAAGTACAACATTACAAATTGGCGACGAGGATGGGATCAGCTGAGAAATAATTACTAACAATTGTTCATCTATGTTCCAGGTAATTATTATGGTTAATAGAACTTCCTACGAAAGTACAACATTACACCGGTGTCTCCAAAAAGATTCCCGATCCAAAGGGTCTCCCGGGAATCGTTTGAGGGAAAATTTACGTTTTTAATATTATACTTGAAAAAAGAAGAAGAATCTAGTCACCTATCACATAGATTTTCCAAAGCAAATCAAAATGAATAAGAGTTTTCTATGAATGCTAAACATGCAGCAAAGAGAACCAAACAAGATGTCCCTGTTTAATACTGGTCATCTTCAAGTTAAAACAGTTTGCGGTGTGGTTTTCACGGATCCACAGGAGGAAGTATCCTTGATGCATAGGATGACCTCTTGGATAAGGTCTAAGGACCCCTTCAACTCTGAGGGCGGGATGGAGGAGAAGGTGAAAGGAGGACCCCCAGAGGAAAAGGAACAGAAAAGAGAAGAGGTGGAGAAGAAGGAGAATGAGAATGTTCAAAAGCCATTGGAGGAACGCATCAGTTCCCTGGAAAAGGAACTGGAAGCAGCGTTTGCAGAGATCAGCTCCAAAAATGAAGTAAAATCGAAATTCTTAGCAGAGAATGAAGAGCTGAGAGCAGAGAATCAACATCTATCTAAAATTATTGGAACTCTTCAAATCAATAAGAAATTCGAGATGGAAAATTTGGCATCCAAGAATGACGACCTGGAACGAACAAACAAACATCTAAAACAGGAACTCTGCAATAAAAAAAGTTGTCCTTGAACACTAAAAAAATGAATTAATTAAAAAAGACAAATCAAATATTAAACTGACTCAGAAATTAGAAAAATTTCGTTATAACAAAAGGAAACTGGAAAAGTTCGTTGAAAAGAAGATGGAAGTAATTGAGCAGATTTCAGATCAGAGACTTGAACTCCAAAAGAGCCTCGACGAGGCAAGGATAAATGATCTTATCAGAAATGGCCGCTACAAATACCTTTCACAAGAGTTAGAAACTCTAAAGAAAGAAAATTTCAATAAATTGAGTGACTTTGAGCAACAATTTATTCAATTGAGGGAGGAACTGGAAAAATTCAAGTCTGAAAAAAAATGTTAGTTTGAAGGACGAGCTGCTTGCGGCAAATGTGATCATCCCTTCACTCAAGGAGGAACTTGAAAGGGGAGATAAGAAGAAAGTAAACAGACCTGGAATGAGGAAAGTGAGACTTAACAGGACAAGTTTAGAAATCTCGACCGAGATGGATATTAAGGATGGTCAGAAGGCAGATGTCCAAAAGGATGTCAGAGACAATAAAAGTGAGGAAAAAGGAGTCGAGGCAGAGGACCAGGATCCCAACGGACGTAAGGCTGAGAAGGAGGAAGTTGCAGGGGCATCTGGTATGGGTCAGGTGCTTGGCTGGCTACTAGCCTCAAAAGGCGCTCTCCCTGACACCAACAACCGCCAAGAAGAGCAGAAGCTCGAAAAGGAAACTTCCAGGGACGAGGATGAGGTGGAGAAGGAGGAGGAGGATAAGCAAAAGGAAAAAAAGATTGCAAAAACTACTAGAAAACCTAACGTGTTTGACCTGGAACCCGAGAAGCCCAAAAGTAGTCACATCACCTTCCAAGGTGAAAAGGTTAGAGCTACCACCACAAGGGACTGTGGCCTAAACGGGTACGTGGCTGTCGACTTGAATGTCCCGAGGAAGTTCCACAGAGCCATATATGGAGTGGAAGGAAGGAGGCTGATGGAAATCACCCAGCAGAGTAGAGTCAGCTTAATAGATATGCCACGAAAGCACGAATATAGTAATTTAATCACCATCAGTGGTACCATTAAGCAAGTTCAATTAGCAGCTGATCATATCGAATGGCTTCTGAGAAGTCTCACAGGTACTTAAATACTTCGATCAGCAAATGGATAAAAAAATAAAAAATAAATAAATAAATAAATAAAATAATAAAAAATAAAGTAAAAAAAAAAACAAAGAAATTGGAAAATGAAAAAAAAATTTATAAAAATCTAAAAATGAAAAACCCGGAAAAAAGAAAGAAAAAAAAAACAAAAAAAGTTTAATTTCAGTTTATTTTGTGAGGGAAAGGAGATTCAGCCAAGTTTTGCCAGGACTAAACCTTCAGATAATTGTGCTCAATCCAATCACGACAAATTCGAGATACCACATCCACAGGAAGGAGATCCCCTCCCCCCCACCGGGATCTATGGACTGACTGAGAGAGGATAATTGGAAGGACTGACCAGCTTGGAGGATGCAAGGCTTAAATATCCAGCTTGAATTACAACTCTTGGAATAACCTGGAGGACAATGGCCTACTGAGGGAAGAAAGCCCGCTGATTCTAGTATGCTCTGTACCTTGATGGACGAGTACAAGCCGTTTTTCTTTCGGACATCAACCTTCGGGTGATCCTGGGGAAATAATCTAGAAGACCGGCTCTACAGAAGAAACGAGCTAGACTTCTTCTAGTAGGCCGTCTTGTCCTTACAGGTTATACCAAGATAATCAGCTAGTGAAGGAAGTTGCGCCTCTTCGGAGTAGGTCAGTCTGGAAAGGTGTTCTGATATCAAATGGCTGCTGATGAAGGTTGAAGAACTGGGATGAGCAGAGTGAGTTTTTGTTCTTACAATTGGTGAGCTGATGCCCTCACAAAATTCTTCAATTTTTTATATCTTAATGTTTTTTTGGGGGGCTTAAAGTTTTTTTTAAAGGTTTAAGTTTTTTTTTTTAAGGCTTAAGGATATTTTTTCTTAGGTTTAAGGTTTTTTTTAGGCTTAATGTCTATTTTTTAGGCTTGATGTTTTTTTTTAGGCTTAACGTTTTTTTTTAGGCTTAAGGTTTTTTTTTTTAGGCTTAAGGTTTTTTTTTAAGGTTTAAGGTTCTTTTTTAGGCTTAAGGACTGAGTATGCAGGTGAACAAACCCTGATAATGATGAATGAGCGTGTTTTGTTTGAGAGGGCAAAATGACGCTTGGCTTCACCGCCCGGCCTACATTGGCACTTGGCTTCACCGCCTGGCCTAAAATGGCACTTGGCTTTACCGCCTGGTCAAAATGGCGCTTGGCTTCACCACCTGGCCCGCTTAGTTTCACTGCCCGCCCCAACAATGGCGCTTGGCTTCACCACCTGGCCCGCTTGGCTTCACCACCTGGCCCGCATGGCTTCACCACCTGGCCGGCATGGCTTCATCGCCCAGCCCAACAATGGCGCTTGGCTTCACCGCTTGGCCCGCTTGGGTTCATTGCCCAGCACAACACTGGCGCCTGGCTTCATTGCCTGGCCTGCTTGGCTTCATCGCCCGATAAAACAATGGCGCTTGCCTTCATTGCCAGGCCTGCTTGGCTTCATCGCTCGATACAACAATGGCACTTGGCTTCACCGCCTAGCCCGCTTAGCTTCATTGCCCAGCACAACAATGGCGCTTGGCTTCATTGCCTGGCCCGCTTAGCTTCATCGCACGGCAAAACAATGGTGCTTGGCTTCACTGCCTGGCCGCTTGGCTTCACCGCCTGGGCCGCTTGGTTTCATCGCCCGGCCCAACAAAGGCGCTTGGCTTCACCGCCTGGCCCGCTTGGCTTCATCGCCCGGCCCAACAATGACGCTTGGCTTCACCGCCTAGCCCGCTTGGCTTCACCGCCTAGCCCGCTTGGCTTCACCGCCTAGCCCGCTTGGCTTCATCGCCCGGCACAACAATGGCGCTTGGCTTCACTGCCTGGCCTGCTTTGCCGCTTGGCTTCACCGCCTGGCCCGCTTGGCTTCATCGCCCGGCCCAACAATGGCACTTGGCTTCACCGACTGGCCTGCTTGGCTTCATCGCCCGGCCCAACAATGGCGCTTGGCTTCACCGCCTGACCCACTTGGCTTCATCACCCAGCCCAAGAATGGCGCTTGGCTTTATCGCCCAGCCCAACAATGGCGCTTGGCTTCATCACCCGGCCCAACAATGGCGCTTGGCTTCACCGCCTGGCCCGCTTGGCTTCATCGCCCGGCCCAACAATGGCGCTTGGCTTCACCGACTGGCCTGCTTGGCTTCATCGCCCGGCCCAACAATGGCGCTTGGCTTCACCGCCTGGCCCACTTGGCTTCATCACCCACCCCAACAATGGCGCTTGGCTTTATCGTCCAGCCCAACAATGGCGCTTGGCTTCATCACCCGGCCCAACAATGGCGCTTGGCTTCACCGCCTGGCCCGCTTGGCTTCATCGCCCGGCCCAACAATGACGCATGGCTTCACCGCCTTGCCCGCTTGGCTTCATCGCCAGGCCCAACAATGGCGCTTGGCTTCACCGCCTGGCCCGCTTGGCTTCATCACCCGGCACAACAATGGCGCTTGGCTTCACTGCCTGGCCCGCTTTGCCGCTTGGCTTCACCAACTGGCCCTCTTGGCTTCATCGCCCGGCCCAACAATGGCGCTTGGCTTCACCGCCTGGCCCACTTGGCTTCATCACCCGGCCCAACAATGGCGCTTGGCTTTATCGCCCAGCCCAACAATGGCGCTTGGCTTTATCGCCCGGCCCAACAATGGCGCTTGGCTTAACCGCCTGGCCCGCTTGGCTTCATCGCCCGGCCCAACAATTCCGCTTGGCTTCACCGCCTGGCCCGCTTGAATTCATCGCCCGGCCCAACAATGGCGCATGGCTTCACCGCCTGGCCTGCTTGGCTTCATCGCCCGCCCCAACAATGGCCCTTGGCTTCACCGCCTGGCCTGTTTGGCTTCATCGCCCGGCACAACAATGGTGCTTGGCTTCACCGCCTGGCCCTCTTGGCTTCATCGCCTGGTCCGCTTGGCTTCATTGCCTGGCCAGCTTGGCTTCATTGCCCGGGACAACAATGGCGCTTGGCTTCATCGCCTGGCTCGCTTGGCTTCACCGCCTGGCCCAACAATAGCGCTTAGTATTGTTAAATTGATTTTTGTCTTTTTTTTTAAGCTTATGGGTTTTTTTTTTAGGCTTAAGGACTGGCTCTGCAGGTGAAGAACAACTGTATAATGATGATTGAGCGCGTCCTGTTTGGGTGGGGAAAATGACGCTTGGCTTCACCTCCTGGCCTGCTTGGCTTCACTACCTCGCTTACAATGGCGCTTGGCTTCACTGCCTGGCCAGCTAGGCTTCACTGCACGGACCACCTGGCTTAACTGGCTGGCCCAAACATGACGCTTGGCTTCACCCCCGGCCCAACAATGGCACTTGTCTTCACCACTTAGCCTATAATGGTGCTTCGCTACACCGCCTGGCCGGCTTGGCTTCACCGTCTGGCCTACAATGGCACTTGGGTTCACAGCCCAACCCAACAATGGTGCTTGGCTTCACCGCCTGGCCCGCTTGGCTTCAGTACCCGGCTTACAATAATGCTTGGTTTCACGGCCTGGCCCGCTTGGCTTCAACGCCCGGCAAAACAATGGTGCTTGGCGCCACCTCCTGGCCCGCTTGGCTTCACCACCCGGCAAAACAATGGTGCTTGGCTTCAACACCTGGCCTACAATGGCACTTGGCTTCACCGCCAGGCAAAACAATGGCACTTGGCTTCACCACCTGGCCCGCTTGGCTTTACTGCCCAGCAAAACAATGAAGCTTGGCTTTACCG
>NC_090736.1:34468386-34483386 GCF_036898095.1 Palaemon carinicauda
CTACCAAAATGATAAGCATTTTCCAACATTTTTTATGGTGGACTACGCTATCTTTACTTCTTTATCACATCAGGAAATCAACGTGGAAAATAGAATTAGTTTTGTTATATTTCAACACAACCTGACACCTTCATTTGACAACTATACTGATAATTAACTTTTTAGTTATTTTTCGTTATCTTTTAGAAACCTTGTTCTATTCTAGAATTCATACTAGGGATTACACCATCTAGATTATGTAATCCCTAGTATGAATGCTAAAATAAAATAAGCTTTCTAAAAGATAACGAAAAATAACTAAAAGGTTAATTCTCAGTATAGTTGTCAAATGAAGGTGTCAGGTTGTGTTGAAATATAACAAAACTAGTTTTATTTTCCATGTTGATTTCCTGATGAGATAAAGAAGTCTGGATTGCGTACCCCACAATAAATAATTTTTTAAATGATAGATAAGATATGTTTATTATACATCCAAGAAGGTGATGTATAGAGAAGAAAATGCTTGTTTTACCATTATATATCATTTCCCCACTATGTTTTCCTCACCCAAAACCCAGAGTTTCTACTGGGGGTCTCCCATTATCGTAGGATATATATATATATATATATATATATATATATATATATATATATATATATATATATATATATATATATATATATATATATATATATATATATATGTATTTCTGAAACTATTAATTTGCGGCGGGAACGAGTGTTATTTTCGAAGAGAGCGGAATGTTCTCTGTAGAAAAAAAGTAGTTTTTTCCTAGGTTATATTGCCCTGTAATGCAGTAAAATGATACCTATATATATATATATATATATATATATATATATATATATATATATATATATATATATATATATATATATATATATATATATATATATATATATATATATATATATATATATATATATGCGTGTTGTTTATTCCATCATTACATCCCGTGTTTCTGTGAGTTTTACGCATATATATATATATATATATATATATATATATATATATATATATATATATATATATATATATATATATATATATATATATATATATATATATATATATATATATATATATAATTGGGTTTAAATGACAGCACAGGATTAAAAATGAAACAATAAGACATTTTTCGAGTACCATATGTGGAAGAGATCATGGTGACCTGTAGATGAGATAGTTTGGGCATGCTCTTCGTACTTCCCAAGAGAGATTAGTTCACTATACGTTTAAAGGCCGATTCGCTCAAGCCGTTTTCTTTCCAACAAGCGGCGCTGGCCAGTGGCTAACCAGTGTCGAAATGTACATTCACACGAGATGTTCCCTTTCCGTTTACCCAACCGCGTTCGGTTTTCATTGTTTACTTAGATTTTGTCACGTGAGAACAGAGTAAATTTAGACACTATAAAATGTTGGTTGATAACTGTGTTGATAAAATAAGTTATGCAACTTCATTTTAATTTATGCACTATGCTAAGTATATTAAAATTATGATAAATTCACGTTTCATTGAATGCCTTCCCAGTTAATTTCCATATCTTCTGTTTATGTAAATTATTTCTATACATCGTGTTTGCCATATCAAACATCTCATACCCTTAAACAAGTTCAATTAAACTCTCATTCGAGGTTGTAGGCCACGAAACGAACAGGTACGATACAGGTTCTCGTTCACACGAAACATCATCAACCCGTTGGTTGGGACGGGTGGCTAACGTCCGTCAAACCAGCCGAGGTTTCTTGGAAAGGAAGCCGAGCCGGCTCGGTCGGCTGGCAACCGAGGGCCGCTAAAGTACCCAATTACAAAGGGCTCATACAGTTTTATGTTGGAATGGCCAAGAGGTTTCGCTCTCTGTCAATATACTTTAACCAAAATAGCTCTCTTAACCACCAAAAGCAGGCACAAAATGATTTAAGAGACAGGAATCACAATTTTTCATCTCAGTCTTAAATGAATAATAATAATAATAATAATAATAATAATAATAATAATAATAATAATAATAATAATAATATAATAATAATAATAATAATAATAATAATAATAAGAAGAAGAAGAAGAAGAAGGGTTGTGGTAGCTGTTTGGGATTGATACAGAAAATTTTGGTCTTTATTCAATCTTAGAACAATAGATATGTGGGTATATTCTGTGTTTTCTCCTAGATTCAATATGATCAAGAACTATATTGTTTTTGTTCCTATAGTATAGACAGTACAAACCCATATATTATTTGTTCCTACACGAATAAGAATATAGCCCAATGCTACCCGGCCTCATACAGCGAAGACGATATAAGGAAGATTTGTATTCACTCATATAATGAAGACAATACAGGCCTTCATTTTTATTCCTACAGCCAGCACGATACAAGTATATTGTATTTTTTTTTTTTTTGCTTCAATAGAGATGATACAAAATAATGTTTGCCTTTCTACTTATTAAGATTGATTGTGGTTGATATGAAACAACATTGAAATAATACTAATTTCTTATAAAGAAGAAGTTTTTATGGCAATTCATAAGTATCCTTAAATGGGAGTTTATAATCTAAAATGAAATAATACTACCTGCCAAGCACTAAAAGTATTCTGAAAAAGAAAATGCCTTTTATATCTCAAAACTAAGATGCTAAAAGGCTTCCATTTTCGAAACATTATTTCGTATTATGGACCGTTGCTATTTACCATCAATTTGCATTACAATTTCTACGCAGAATTGAGTAAGTATCTATTGTTCAGGAGGGAAAAAGGAATAATAAATGTTGTCAATTCTTATAAGGGTAATTGCAAGACAAACATTAAAAGGAAAGGGTGAAAACAGAACTTTAAAAAGCCTTCTTTGGTCATAATCATTTGATTGATTGAAAGACGTTCCCTTGTTGATACTATTAAATACTCCTTCTACCCCTAATACTATGCTAAGTAATAGATATTAAATGTACAAAGAATGAAAATGTTTTGATATTAGAAACAAAAACAAATGCAACAACAGCAATAATAATAATAATAATAATAATGATAAATAAAATAATAATAATAATAATAATAGTGATGATGGTGATGATCATTATTATTATTATTATTGTTATTATTATTATTATTATTATTAGTAGTAGTAGTAGTAGTAGTAGTAATGTCTTTCTTGTATTATTTCCATCAATAAAACCACCATCCTGAATTAGTCCTACATTCTTACAAAACACTCTGAAATATCATTGTTTGAACATGATAGAATTTCAAGAGTAAGCATAATATAAAACGAAAAATATCAAAGTAAGCATACGTAGTGATGAATCATGGAATTAGCAATCACAAATAGATAGTTATTAAAATATAAAATCAAAATTGGGCTTTCCCTGTTGGAATGTCATTCAAAATCAGAGGAAAATATAAAATATCGTAAAATTGTGAGATAATAAATTGCACCCAAGTAACATTTAATCAACCAATATCACTGAAAAGATGTTGAGATGAAATGATTGCATACAACATTCAGAAGGAAAAGATGAAGATTTTCTGCAAACCAAAATGTCAAAATTGTTTCATGTTGATAGGTAACTTTGGAAGAACTAGGCTAGCATAAGTCTTTTTATAAGTTTATATATGAAATATCTGTGTTAATGTTGTTACTGCTCTTATATTTTATTTTACTTATTCGTTACTTCGCATATAGTTTATTTCTTTCTTAATATCCTTTCCTCATTGGGCTATTTTTTCTGTTCGTGTCCTTGGGCTTATAGCCTTCTTCTTTTCCAACTAGGGTTGTAGCTTAGCTAATAATAATAATAATAATAATAATAATAATAATAATAATAATAATAATAATAATAATAATAATAATAATAATAACAATAAATGACATGAGAAACTAGGATTCAATGCAGCAGGGATGAAAAGAAAATGCATTAAAGAAAAGTGGGGAAAAACAAGTAAATGATTAATCTATAAAAATTTAATTAACAGACATCCCTCGAAATTTCCACGTCTTATTCCTAACACAAATATACGTAACACATCCTTCATTAGAAAAAAAAATAGATAAGGAAATAATACCTTGAATCTGTATGACAAAGATACGTGCAATGATAGGTACCATAAATTGGGTACATCAAGACCAGAGGACGTTATTCCTAAATTAACAAGAACGGCACAAAGTTCTGCTTATTTCAAAATGGACTTATATTTTTCGGTTACCAGAGTCATTTGTGCAAGGCTGACTTTTGCAGCATTGTCTGCTGTTTTCAGAGGGTCGTGGTGGCCGATGTGGTAACGTCCCTGACTGGTGAAAGCCAGATTGAGGTTCGAGTCCCTCTCCAACTTGTTAGTTTCTTTGGTCGCTGCAACCTCACCATCCTTGTGAACTAAGGAGGGGGCGGGGTGGGGGGGGGGGCTGTAGGTCTATCTGCTAAGTGATCAGTAGCCATATTGCCTGGGCCTCCTTGGTCTTAGCTTGGGTTGGGAGGGGGCTTGGGCACTGCTCATATGTATATTTGATCAGACTCTAGGGCATTATCCTACTCGATAGGGCATTATCACTGTCCCTTGCCCCTGCCATTCATGAGTGGCCTTTAAAGAATTTAAACCATTCTTCAAACATACCACAAGTTATGAATGAAAGGCCACTTGTTTTCTCTCTCTCATTGAGAAAGGTTTCCCATTACCATGTTTGGTGTTCCCTTTTGGTATTAAAAATCGTAGTTCCGGTGGCATCGGCTGATTATCAGATGAGGACCGTAAGGATGAAGGGATTAAAAAAAAAAATGAAGGAGAATTATGGATTGCAATGGTAATCAAAATGTAAGGATTTAAAGGTAACTGCTACTTGATAATAGATAAGAAAGTTTTAAAGATATAAACTTGCAGCTATAAAAAAACAAAACTTTTGAGGGAAGAACAGAAATGTACCTTTTTTTTTAAACAAGATTGCAAATAAGACAAAGCAATCAAAGTATCATTTTCTGGTGTATCATCAATCGGCAGAATGTAAGGCAGAGGAAAGCATGAAACACAATGGGAAATATCTAAATCTTGTCGCAAGACCTAATTTACCAGACCACGATTAAATATTATTTCTTATGGTTGAGAATGAATATATTCGTAAAACATATATTCGTTAAAAATATCTTCGCTAAATATATCTTCGGCAAAAATATCTTCTCTAAAGATATAATCTGACATTTTTTTTGGTTAAGAGTATGGTACTTGGATGACACGGACTATTCACGGGTTGTTGGATCCATGTGAATTGGAAGCTTCCAGAAGACTAGTGGGACATATGACGACTTACGGGGGAAAGGAGAAACACCGAAAATAGAAGGGACAATTTCAAAGGCACAGGAAGAATTGTTAACATTGATAAATTGGGGAAAGGGTGCTCCAGGAAAATTTCTGAGAGGACCGTGAAATATACGACAAAGAAACGACAGATTAATGGACCAAGTCGCATCATGTCTGCAGGAATAACAAATTGTGTATTTCAAGGAAATGTGAGGAACTTTTTTTTTTCTTTGTATTCTTGGATAGGACAAATAACTAATTCAAGAAGAATGGTGATATTTTCATAATAGAATCCGCACCAATATTTCTGTAAAATGAATTAAAATGTTAATTTCAAATTTTTTTTTGAGAGTTATTGATGTGTATTTGTTCCCCTAGACATATATGACGGAAGTTTCATGCTGCTCATCTTCCTTCTTCTTTCACACCGCTATCCCTACATGAAGTGGACACCCGGTTGCCTGATGCTGTCTAACCTTTGAATATATGATTCAACTGCATAGCAGCGGTTTCCCCAAATACTGGGAGTGGGTGCAACCTTTTGTAGAAAGACTACAAGTAGCAACTGTCCTTTTAGTCACTTTCTACGACACCACAGAGCAATTCAAGTTGCTTATCTGCTGATAAGCAATACCAAGTTCTTGGTCACGTGATTTAATTACCATATAGTCTTAAAATCCATTATGATTCATATACTGAAAGCTATATATTTTAGGCTACAAATAATTAAAATTTTATTTCTATATTTCGTTAATTAGACTAAAAAAAATCAATATCAACATCTCTGATAAAATATTCAAAAACTTAATTATTTTCCAAAGATAGTCTTTCATCCCGAATAAGACATCGCGATCGAAATCCTTCTTGCAATTCCATTTGAAATGCAAAACTGGAAAGAATCATTGGCCAAACTGTTGTAACTGTTGAACTTTAAGATTTTTATGAACACAGATATGTTGTACCATATCTAGGGCTCTCTTCTACGGATTTAGTGATATGTTTGAACAGGATATTATTCCTAATTTGTTTGCTCAAATAGGATGAATGGGGAGGAGAGATGGATGTTTGCTTTTTGCTAATCTGATTTCTTTTCTCTCTCTCTCTCTCTCTCTCTCTCTCTCTCTCTCTCTCTCTCTCTCTCTCTCTCTCTCTCTCTCTGGTCAATCCAGTCCTTTCTGCTTATTAATTTTTTGACAAAATCAAACTTCATATTTTTGATGCACTTTTAATTAATCCTTTTGGTTATTGTTTTATTGATAAATTTTTGCGCTTCATCATTTTTCTCTATAGATAGTTGGTTAGCGAAGGCACCAACCACCCGTTGAGATACTACCAAAAGAAAATTATTGGGTCATTTGACTGGCCAGAAAATACTATATTGGATATCTCTCTGGATACGGCTCATTTTCCTTTGCCTACGCATACAACGATTAATCTTGCCTATTCTTTACACGTTTTACTTTTTCCTCATATATCTGGCAACACTAAGAAAACTGAATGTCTTCTTCGTTCGAGGGCTTAACTTTCACTGTCGTTGTTAAGTGACTACTTTCCACCTGGTTAGGGAAGAAGAGACTTTTAATCTATGGTCAGCAACTCTTCTAAGATGGAAAAGGGTCTTCAGTCTTGGATAGTGCCATAGCCTCTGTATCATGGTCTTCCACTATTTTGGGTTAGAGTTCTCTTGCTTGAAGGTACACTCAGGCAAGCTATTCTCTATTCATTGTTTATATGTGAGAGATCTATTTTAACGTTGTTACTGACTTTAAGGTATTTCATGGTGTTATTCATTTCTTTTTATAGCCTACAAAACATAGTGTATTTATTTCCTTATTTCCTTTCCTGACCGGGTTATTTTCAATCTAGAACCCCTCGGGCTTATAGCATCCTGCTCTTCCAACTAAGGTTGTAGCTTAGCAAGTAATAATAATAATTATAATAATAATAATAATAATTCTATTTTGTAAAACACACAGCAAAACAGGTGTTTTTTTCACTATATTGTTTTCATCACAAAAAGCATTGAGATTACCATTTATAATTCATTTACAAATTTCATTTTTGTTGTAAATGTCATTGAATTCAGAAAAGAATTCTTATATAAAACAATTTTTTCTTTCCATTCCATGCACTAAAACGTCAGCTGTATGAGGAGCGAGCAGGAACTGATAAAATCCCCACAGGTGTGAAACCGTTTTAAGGTTATTACACGTTACTATTGCGACTACTTGTCCGCTTTTTACATATGAGAAAGGATATTAGATACCGGATGGTTGGGATATTATAGAGTGGATGTTCCTTTAACCTTTAAATTTTTCCTCGATTTTTCGATGCTCACTGTAATGCTACATTATGTTATACCTTCATAAGTCATACCTTTCAGTATAAAAACAAAATAGAAAAAGATAAGAAAAATAACAGTATAAAAATCACTGATGCCGAATTATTCATCATCTTCCTTAAGCAATTCAGTAATATATATATATATATATATATATATATATATATATATATATATATATATATATATATATATATATATATATATATATATATATATATATATATATATATATATATATATATATATATATATATATATATATATATATATATATATATATATATATATATACACACATATATATATATATATATATATATATATATATATATATATATATATATATATATATATATATATATATATATATATATATATATATATATATATATATCCCCATAATCAACTATTACTTGGCCACTACAAAACAAAGGCCTTAGTCATGTCCTTCCCTTTACAGCTGTTTATGCTCTTTGTATCCCAGTCCACACCTTAAACTGACTTAGTTCGTCAATCCATCGTCTTCTCTTCATTCCCCTGCGTCTTTTACAATCTCTAGATAACTGCTTTTTTGGGCTTAAGCCATGTCGTCCTCATGGAAGTTCCTATAGGGTAGCTTCCTAGGGTATATTACAACTACGGCGATATACCCAGAGAATTTACCTTAAGGTACCCAGAATTCTAACTCCTGGAGCGAGTATCCCTAATGAAAGGGATATCGCGACATATCAGAGGAAGGATTCTTGACACGCCACATGGCAATCTGCACCCCGAACAGAGATTACGTATCGAGGGGTCAATTGGCAAGAAACGAAACGGGAAAGAAAAAGGGGGAGCCGCTCCCAAGGCTCCCCATTCTCCAGTTTTGCCAGCGTGCCTGGCACCAATCCTGGCGCCATCTGTATTCCTTTTTGCGTAGCTTAACAACTCGGTGTTTTTTCCTGTGTTTCTCGCAAATCTTGGATTTATTCAGCTTTTCATGGCTTCTCCAACTTCGTCGGCCTCTGATAAGTTGAGTACCATTTCTTTTATGTATAAATGTAGGCTCTTGGTAAATTTTTAAATGATTAATAGGATTAATCTTTGTTACAAGAGCCGTAGCCTACCGGAGGCATCATGGACGCTGTCGCTCGCTAGGTATGAGTTTTAGTTAGCCATAGCGACATTCCCGGTTGTTTTGCTTTAATAAATTTTAGCTATTTAGCGTTACATAGGATTTCCTTTATGCTTTACTATTATTTTGGCGAAGTATTCGCCAACTCTGGCCTACGCTAGGCCATGTAGCCTAGTCGTTTGGTCCTAGTACTTCATGCATGATTTTGGTTTTTCCGAGTGTATTAAAATTTTATTGAAGCTTTAGACTGTTTTTTATACATTTAAGATTATGTTGAATATTTCCAATATAGTATACGAGTGAGTTTCGGTGATTTAGGTAATCGATTCTCTTGGTGCCTAGGCTAAGTTGCTTATGGAGCCTTAGTATACTTTCTCATACTCCCCGGTTGCTTTCTTTTCTTCGGAGAAGGTATGCAATCCCTTTCCCTCTGTTTAAGCCTTGGGCTTATCCTTAAGTGGTTTATCTGAATTAACTTTCGATAAAACTATACTGGGGTGTTACTGTACCTTCCTGTTTCAGTAAGTCTGGTTTCAGAGAAGGACAGAACAACAGAGTTTTTAGTCTAAGTATGTGTTTGTCTGGCTTGGGGTAGAGTCTCCCTCGCTGGCCTGACACAGACATAGGAGGCTCAGCCTCCTTAGGTCACTACCGAAGGTTTCTGTACGAGATGATTCCCTCTTTTGTGATCTAGCAGACTAGTCCTTGTTGCTGTTCTCGGGGGAGGATAAGATCCTTTTCCTGGGAGTAGCAACACCTTCCTTGCTTTGGTTCTTTGAGAGCTGGCAAGTATTGCTGGCCTCCCTCCTTGGATCTCCCTTAGGCTAAGATGAGTTTTCTTGGCTGCAGGTGATCCTTCACTAAAGCAAGGTTGGTAGGACCCTCTTTTGTCCCTTCCCCCTCTATCTCCGTAATGGCCTAGCCATTACAGTACTGTACGTCATTTTACATCTGGACCTAGGATAGGTTAGGATGTGGAATTGACTCAGTCCCTTGCCGGCCGGCAGAGTCTGCCGGCCGGCAAGGGTCCTCTGCCTTGAGTGCGGCCCGGACCTCCCTTGGTCCCTCATCCATGCCTGCCTGTAGAGCCAGACGGCATTGGTCAGGAAGCCTGAATTAGATTCTCCCCTTCCTTATATGCACTCTTTCGGATTGTCGGGCTTGGAGGTAGTTTTCGCTCTTATCTCGGCATCAATTCTGTTTTCTTCTAGTGCTGTACCCGACCCAGCTGCCGGCCTATGAGGCCGGCAGCCGGGCAGTCGTAGTCCTCTGGTTCTTTTGCTGCCGGCCGGCATCGGTTGTTTACCTTTGCCGGCCAGCTAATGTCAGCCCTTGTCTGCCGGTTGCTAGGAGCATTGGCCGGCAGCCGGGTGCTACCTTGTGTAGCCGACATTGGCGTGCCGGCCGGCACAGGCATTTGAACCAGCGTTCTGCTGCCTTATAGCTGTTAAGTAGTATACTTTAAAGCTAGTTATGGTGTGTGCCGGCCGGCACATAACCTTCTATACTGTACCAGTATTCTTCAGTATAACATATACTGTAAGAAGAAAACTATAGTATAGGTGTTGGTACAGCACTGTGTGTTCTAACACTTTTGTGTTGTCTTGCACAGCCCTTTGCTGTTGCCTTACAGATAAGAAAGTGAGTTCTTTCTTGTCTATTATCCAGGATTTTAAAATCATTGCTTAGGTGTGAGCTACACCTGTTTCCTCTGGAAACTTTTCATTGGTTATTCTAGAAGAGATTAACCATACGATTTTGTTATCTGGAAGGGTGCAACAATTGGTTGTGAAGGAAACACAAGTGTGTGTCTTTCCTTTCTGAATTGTTATGCTAAACTGTGCATATCCAGTGATACGTAGTTCACTTGATACTCATGGAAATTTCTTCTCTTTACAGGAGGATCCTCCGAAGTGCGGAAGTGTTTTCTGCAACGTCCGCAGTAAGAACCTCTGCGGACATGAGTTTTTTAGGAGGCACGCAGCATGCGCTGTCTCCAAGGGTGATCTCAAGTATTGGGATCCTCAGGTATGTACCGTGTGCACTAGCCTGATTACTGAGGCCTTTGATTCCCCTAGGACGGCTTAATCAAGGGATATAGCAAGGGAGAAGCTTCATACCTGGGTAAGGGTCTTCCAGAAGAACATCTCTGGACCTTATCTTCCAAGTGAGAAGATGAGGGCGTATCTTTTCCCTAAGGCATCAGCTGATGCAGTGATTCCCCAGCCTCAAGAGGAGATCCCCTAAGTTCAGACCCAGGTGGATGCTGAAGTCGCGGTCGCTTTGCAAGACATCCAGTTGGATGACAGGATGTCTAATGTGGACCAGCGTCTGGAGGAAGACCTCCTGGCAGGAGGCCAGGATGAAGCTCAAGCCCCAGACATTGTAGAGGAAGAGGCCGACGAGGTGTCGGCTACTCCGGTTCAGATCCCGGAGCCTATTCCCTCAACATCGTCCGGTCTCCCAGTAGAGCTGGGACAGGCCCTCTCCTCCATTGTTGGAATGATCCAACAAATGCAGAAGGAGAATCAGGAGAAGGCGGCGGCAATGGAACTGCGGATGCAGAGCCTTGCAGCATCCCATGGGCCCCAGAAAAGGCTCAATGTGAAAGACCTTCCCTTGTGCTCCGATGTGAACCCATGGAGGTATGCTGAGCACATGCCGATGACGACTGGAAAGATCGTCATCTCGGATAAGTTGGGTTCAGTTCCCCTAGAGGAGGTGGAATTCTGGCCCAGCAAGGAGTCATATCCGGACTGTTATGTCCGGCTGAGGAAGGAACCAGCTTCAAAGGAGGAGACAGAGCCGAAGGAGGTCATAGTGATTGACCATGCTAAGGCTCAAGCTCTGCTTTCATATTCGATGAAAGAGAGGGGCTTCACAAACTCAAAGGTAGCTTCATTGAGTAAGAAGCTCCCTTCCTTTGTGTCCTCTCCTGCTAGAGCCTTCCCCTTTTTACAGAAAGGGTTTGTGGCTGTACTAAAAGCAGTCGGGGCCGGCAAGCCTTGCCCCTCCTTGGAGGAGTGTAAACCCTTGTCGCTGGGCCTGCCTATGGACCACAAAGAATGGAAGGACGCCCATCTTACCCTCTCAGTTGGGAAGTTGGAGGCTGATATTGCCGGACGTCAGTTCGGCGAGGACCTCCCTAAGCTGTCTGACTTTCTTTTGCAGAGAGAGCTCGAGACAAAAGAAAGACTGGCTGCCTCAATGTCTCTTCAGACTACTCTTGAGACGATGGCAAGTGACCCCAAGGTCCATGAAATGTTCATGGAAGTGGCCAAGACTCATCTGGCCACAGTGACGAAGGATCTTTATAGCTTCGTCAGGGCGAGGAGAGCCTGTAGGGAGTTTGTGTTCACCTCGACTACGGTGAGGCACGAGCCAAGGAAACTAATCTCCTCCAACATTTGGGGCAAAGACCTTTTCCCTACCGATTTGGTCAAAGAAGTTGTTGATAAGGCCGCCTCGGAGAATAGAAACCTTCTCCAGAAGTGGGGCCTGGCTATCAAAAGAAAGTCTTCCCCGGATGAGGGTCCTCAACCAAAGAGGAAGACTATGAGGACTAGGCTACCGTCTCGGCCAGCCAAGCCTCTTAGACAGCAACAGCAACTGCAATTGCCATTGCCTTCAGTGCCCCAGATGGTGGCACAAACCCCGACCACATTCCAGTGGGTACCCCAGGCTGTGTTGACACAGTCCTCGGCATTCACCCCAACGTTCAAAGGGCAGTCTACTTCCTTTCGAGCAAAGCCTAGAGGAGCAGCCAGAGGCTCGTCTAGGCGCCCCTCAAGGGGAAGGGGATTTAGGGGTGGTCGCGGTCAGGGAGGCAAAACCTCAGGATGGCAGTCCAAGTGAGATGATGCCGGTAGGAGGGAGACTTCAGAATTTTCGGGATCGGTGGACCTTCGATCCCTGGGCCAACAGCCTACTCAAGAACGGACTGGGCTGGAGCTGGTACAGCACTCCACCCCCATGCCCTCAGTTTTTCCAACACTCCACCCCCGTTCTGGAGGAGTACGTTCAAGAACTGTTGGAGAAAAAAGTGATCCGAAGGGTGAAGTCCATCAAATTCCAAGGGAGGCTGTTTTGTGTTCCCAAGAAAGACTCGGAAAAGCTCAGAGTCATTCTTGACTTGTTGCCACTCAACAAGTTCATAGTGAATTGCAAATTCAAGATGCTAACACTGCAACACATAAGGACCTTACTGCCCAAGAGGGCATATTCCGTCTCCATAGACTTGGCAGACGCCTATTGGCACGTTCCAATCAACCGTCGACTCTCCCCCTACTTAGGGTTCAAGCTACAACGAAGACTATACGCCTTCAGAGCCATGCCTTTCGGGCTAAATATAGCCCCAAGAATCTTCGTGAAGCTTGCGAGCGTAGCTCTCAAACAATTACGCCTAAGGGGAATTCAGGTAGTAGCCTACCTGGACGACTGGCTGGTGTAGGCAGCATCCGAGACAGAATGCTAGCAAGCTTGCAGTCAAGTGATGCAGTTCCTAGAGTATCTAGCTTCAAGATCAACAGAAAAAAGTCTCGACTTTCTCCATCTCAAAGGTTCCAGTGGCTGGGAATCCACTGGGACCTAATGTCACACCGTTTCTCCATCCCGGCGAAGAAAAGGAAGGAGATAGCGGGTTCTGTCAAGAGACTTCTAGATTCCGAAAGGATATCAAGACGCGAACAGGAGAGGGTACTGGGTTCTCTCCAGTTTGCTTCGGTGACAGACCCAGTACTAAGAGCACAGCTAAAGGATGCAACCGGAGTTTGGAGAAGTTATGAATCAAACGCGCGAAGAGATCTGAGAAGACCAGTTCCGCTTCGGTTACGTACTCTTCTCAGGCCTTGGTACCAAGCCAGAAATCTAAAGAAGTCGGTTCTTCTTCAGCCACCTCCCCCGTCGGTGACGATTCACTCAGACGCCTCGAAGGAGGGAAAAAAGTCCAGGGGACTTGGTCGAAGCTATTCAAGACCTATCATATAAACTTTCTAGAAGCTATGGCAGTGCTCCTTACCTTAAAGAAAGTCTCCCCGCGTCACTCGATCCACATAAGGTTGGTGATGGACAGCGAGATAGTTGTGAGATGCTTGAATCGACCAGAATCGAGGTCACCACCTCTCAACCAGGTGATGTTGGCCATCTTCCGATTGGCGGAAAAGAAGAAGTGGTACATGTCGGCAGTTCACCTTCAAGGAGTCCGCAATGTGACAGCGGACGCTCTATCCAGGTTCACACCGATAGAGTCGGAATGGTCCTTAGACGCAGGATCATTCTCCTTCATTCTGAATCAAGTCCCAGAACTGCAGATAGACCTCTTTGCGACGAAAGACAACAAGAAGTTGCCCCTGTACGTGTCCCCGTACGAGGACCCCTTAGCGGAAGCAGTGGACGCGATGTCCCTCGACTGGAACAGATGGTCCAGGATTTATCTGTTCCCTCCTCAAACCTTCTGTTGATGGTCCTCAACAAACTGAGATCCTTCAAGGGGGTAGCGGCAATAGTGGCCCACAAGTGGCCGAACAGCGTGTGGTTCCCCCTGGCATTGGAACTACGGCTGAAGTTTGTACCGCTACCAGATCCAGTTCTGACCCAGCGAGTCCAGAAGTCCACTGTCTGCGCTTCATTACAGAAAACCCGGACATTGCAGCTCATGATTTTCTCTCCCTAGCGGTTAGAAAGCGTTTCGGGATTCTGAAAGCCAGCATAGACTTCCTAAAGGAATATAAGTGCAAATCTACTAGAAGGCAATAGGAGTCATCTTGGAGAAAATGGGTGGCCTTTGTCGAGGCGAAGAATCCGCAGGAGATCTCGACAGACTTTCTTCATCCACCTCCATGGTCAAGGGTTGGCAGCTAACACGATTTTGGCGTGTAAGTCTGCTTTGACAAGACCCATTCAATATGCCCTGCAGGTCGACCTCGGTAACGAGATCTTTAATAAAGTTCCGAAAGCCTGCGCTAGGCTCAGACCTTCAGCACCTCCAAAGACCATTTCATGGTCTTTAGACAAAGTTCTTCATTTCGCTTCTCTGATGAGCAATGGGGAGTGTGCATTAAAGGATTTGACACAAAAAGTTATTTTCCTATTTGCACTCGCGTCCGGGGCCAGGGTTAGTGAGATCGTAGCCCTCTCGAGAGAGGCAGGTCCTGTTCAGTTCCTGGATGGGGGAGAACCGAACCTGTTTCCGGATCCTACGTTTCTCACCAAGAATGAGTTACTCACCAACAGGTGGGGTCCCTGGAGAATCTGCCCTCT